>NC_057804.1:630143111-630443111 GCF_018294505.1 Triticum aestivum | reverse complement strand
ATGCCACATTTAACTTGTTTTGCTCATATCTTCTAGGCCGTAGCTCCGAACTAAATGAACTTTATATGTAACTTGACTAGAATTTCGTGTAGATCCTCTTGGTGCTCTTTAAATTGATGTTTAACAACTTCAACTTAATCTTTGTTCAGATGTGGACCAACTTCAACTTAATCTTTGTTCAGATGTGGACCAGAATTCTTATATGTTGTTTCCGGCCTCATTTAAACTTGCTTTGATGTGTTGTTCTTGTATGCATCATCTCTTGCCATGAGTAGCTTCATGTAGTATTGTATTGCATCATACTTGGTTGAGCATCATGTCATGTATAAGTGTGGTGTGTTTACCATGTTGTGTGCTTCTTCTCGATAGTTCCCGTTTCGTTGCGATCGTGAGGATTCGTTCGTCTATGCTTGGTTCGTCTTCGTGGATTCATCTTCTTCATGGGCTCATTCTTCTTCCTTGCAGGATTTCAGGCAAGATGACTGTCACCTTGGATCTCATTACTATCATTGCTATGCTAGTTGCTTCGTTCTATCGTTATGCCGCGCTTCCTATCACTTGTTCTTCAAGCCTCCCAATTGCCTGAATAAGCTTTATCATCTCTTGTGTGATTCCAGTGAGTGCTTTATCATCTCTTATGGGACTACATGAATAAGCTTTTTTCTAAGGTTGGTACGGGCCTAAGGCCTTCATCCATATTAGTTTGCTGTCATCTCTATTTGTATCGTGCTATTGTAATGAGAAACTCCTTTATCTTTGCACGTTAAAGTTTTGCAACCCATGATAAATGGCAATGCTTTGAGTGTTGAGCTAATTGGCACTGATTAAATAAACTAATACCTCTCTTTAAGAAAGACTACTATGTTGCTACCTTTACCCATTAAGATAATGAGGGTGCTTCTATTTGTTAGTGTATGTTTCATCAACTAGTCCCACTATTACAGTTATCTCACTCTCTCAATATATGTGTCAACAGGGATGCTCGATTTTGGTGGAACTGCACAAAAACTTTGGGCGCTTCATTGGCTCGACAACTTCTGTCCTTTCCTGTCAGTCGCTAATCTCCGCTTGCTTTCTTCCTTTGCTGTCAGTCGCTTGGCTTATCTCGGCTTCCAGTCAAAGGAAATAGTAATTGATATGCTACCTCACACAGGTAGGTATTGGTCTTTATCCTGATTATTGTGCCTGTCATATGTATTGGTAATTTGGTATTGTGTTACTGTTTGCCGATTTCATAAAGGAGTAATTTGGAGCCTGAACTCGCAGGCAAATCATTACATCGGGTGATTTCAGTAGAACTACACAAAATGATCAGATGGACAGGTACTTATGCTGCTGCTATGTACTCCAAAGTTCACTCAGACAAGCATCGATGTTGACAAGAAGTGCCTATATTCATTCGAGTATCAACCGGCGTCAACCAATTGTCAGAGTGAACGCCAAAAATATTGCTTGGTGCATAGCCCAGAAAAATGCAGTCCAGTCTTTGGTCCCAACTTGTGCCTTTTGGTTATCGGCACATATGGTAGCGAACTATATGGCATGGAGTCTAAAGATTCCAGACAGGTTGGTTGCCACGTATATTCATCTGGCACTTAATCAGTCTACACACCAAGGATGCTCCATTTTAGTTGAACTGCACAAAAAATTTGGGTGGTTCATTTTCTCAACCGCCTCCTTTCTCGTCTGCAATGTAGAATTTTGGCGAGATATAGGACCAAGATGAGCCAGTAAAGTAGTTGGATGAAAGTAGTGGCCAAGTTGCTCAAACCTCCCTCGGCACGAGGCCACTATTTGAGGATAAACCTACAAGCAAAAGTTCAGATTGTCTGTGCTGCCTCTTATGTACTCGAAAGTTTACTCGTACAAGAACTAATTTTAGCAAGAAGTACCTCTGATTGAACACCATTTACCAGTCTATACCCTAGGTAATTAAAGTTCGTCCATGGATCATATTGGTTGTGATCTCAATCATTTGGATGCATAAACATATTGAACATGTGTATATCTGAATATTTTTGTGAATTATGTATGAATATTGTCGTGTGATCTATCAATCATTCGGATGCACAGATATGCTGAGCTTGTGTATATATGAATCTTTTGATTTGTTGATTGTGAATGTTGGCTATGAATATGAACATGTCCTGTGAACCTGAGTTTGATATGAATGTTTACCTTTTCTGTTGTATTTGTGTGTGAACTTGTTAGTATGCCTACTGTGGGTTATAAAACGCAGGTCTCTTATAAAAGTAATGATGTGTCCAATTTATGTTTTCCCTTCTAACCACATTATATATATTTATGTTATTACTATTATCATATATTTTATAGAGACTTATATATACATTATAAAAACATTCCACGTGTTATTAACTTATAAAATTAAATGTTTAACGGAAGTTGGCAAGGAAAATCCTGGTTGTTTTGACTCACAGGCAAGGAAAATCCTGGTGATTGCGTACAAAAGCTTGCGAAGATTTGAAGGACCAATTTAATAATAACGCGCTCATTTTTATTTTGAGCAATAACTCACTAATTTGTTAATTATATATAAAAAATGTGCCTCTCCGGTTTATTCTTTGATATTAATTGCTCCTTCTAACATAACATTATATATATAACGAGCCCACCTAATACGTGTATTTCAAGGAAGTACAAATGGGCTGGGATTTCTTAGAAAATATAAATGGGCCCGATTGACGTGAAATTATTTGTTCACCCAGCCCAGCAAATGGACTGTACATTCTAGAAAACATGGGTTAAATATATGCCACATTTTTGCAGGCTGACATGTGGGCCAATAGGTCGAAGCCTACGCAGGGCGTTGTCAACTTGGTCAACAAATGATTGTGTTATCCTCAGCCATTGGATTTATATCCAACGGCCGGCATGCACCTTCAATCTCTCGTCTTCTTCCTCCAGCATTGCCGGGACCGCCTGGTCCGGCCTCCGGCGGCTAGCGGCTCTGCTTAGCACGCATCGCTGCGAAGCGCTACCCCACCGCCGGCTAGGCTATCCCTCCACCCCTCGACACCTCCAGTTATTCTCCACAGACTACAGCACCACGCGGCAACAGAACCAGTTATAACCCTTCTCCTCCTCTCAATCTGCGACTCCACTGCCGCGTCTTCCCATCTCCGAGTCATTCCCGTCCGGGGCCTCGCCGTCGTCCATCGCCTCGCTGCGCTCGGTGCGGCGTGGTCAACAAACGAGAGTCATCGGAAGAGGACTATACGTGGAGAGCCTGACGGCTGGGACCCACGAGGTCCATGGTCGCACGCAAGGAAAGTTCCTCCTTATTAAGCTGAAATGAAATGTTTCCTCCACCTGACAGCTGGGACCCACCGGCTGTATCTTCGCACGGAAGGAAGTGCCTCCTTGTTTTGCGGAAAAAATTATTCATCCCGTTGACAGCTGGGACCCGTCAGTTTTGGTGGCTGACTTGTGGGCCTACTAAGCGGACGTGTACGCACAGCTTTGTCAACTTAATCAACAAATGATTCTAGCAGCTGGACGGTTTGATGTTAATCCAACAGCCGTGCTCCTTCTTCAACCTTTGTTCTTGCTCCCGTCTCCCGTGGGCGGCACCGCGGCTGTGCTGCCGCGCACCCGAACCAGTGAAGTTTCCCACTCCTCTCCATCTGCGACTCCACTGCCCCGTCTTCCCCATCTCCGGGTCGTTCCAGTCTGGGTGCGCTCGGCACGGTGTGGTCAACGTGGTCAACAACCGAGAGTCATCGGAAGATGACTGTACGTGAGAGGCCCACCGGAAGTGCCTCCTTATTAAGCAGAAAAAATGAATACCCCCCTACTAGCTGGGACCCACCTTGGTGGGAGGCTGACTTGTGGGCCCACTAAGTTGACATGGACGGAGGGCTTTGTCAACTTAGTCAATATGAACGATTCTAGCTGCAGTGACCGTACGATGTCCATCCAACGGCCATCGTGCTTCTTCAACCTTTGGTCTTCTTGCTCCAGCCGCCCAAAGCAGCGCCGATCATGCCGCCTGCTCCTGCCTCCCGTGGCCGGCTGTGATGACGCGGAGGCCTCACCGCCTCCTACTACTCCCGCCGCTGGCCAGGCCATCCCTCCACTCACCCACGCTTCCACTGTCGCGTCTTCCCCGGCTCCGCGTCGTCCCCTTCCTAGGCCTCGCCGTCGTCCACTGCCGTGCTGCTCTCCGCACGGCATGGTCAACATGGTCAAGGAACGACTTCCATCGGAAGAGTACAACGGCCACAACCCAATTTTTTTGTGATTTGCCAAGCAAGTCGCTTTGTCAGGACTGTTGGGCTGCAAATCTTTCAAGACAAGGAGAGATTTCATTTGGTTGGCCGAGAAAATGGCCCATCAGTAATGAGAAATGGGCTGTACATTTTTAAAACACATCAAACCAACAATTAGTTTCAAATATCTTTTTTTCATTTCGAGATTTTAAATTACATTAATTTTTATGCGTGGAGAATTTGTTGGATTTTATATTGATATACATTTATTTTTAAAATCAATTTGAATGTGAGTCGAAATTTCAGGATTAAAAACAGTTCGGACCGCACCGAAATATGCAAAATTTCGTATAATTTTTTAACCGTGGCCACAATATGGGCTGTAATTCTAAGAAAAAGAATATGGGCTCCAAAAAACCTTAAGAATTAGAAAATGGGCTGTAAATTATTAGAAATAATGGCAGATGGGTTGTATGCTATTTTCCGCAGATTTCAGGCTTTCCTAAAAAAGGTTGACGCACAAGCAATGACTGTTGGATGTCCATCGAACGGCCGTCGTGCTTCTTCAATCTCTGCTCTTCCTGCTCCAGCCGCTCAAACAAGCGCCGGTGGGATTGCCTGCTCCCTCCTTCCCGCGGCCGGCTGTGCTGCCGCGCAAGCCTCACCGCCCCACCATACTCCCATTGCTGGCCTAGCCATCCCTCTACTCACCCACACCTGCTGTTATTCTCCGGCGACGGCAGACGAACCAGTAAACCCTCGTACACTCGTACTCCCCTCCGCGTGGGAAACAACTGTCGAGTCTTCCCTGCCTCCGTGTCGTTCCCTTCCTAGGCCTTGCTGTCGTCATCGCCCTGGTGCTCTCGGCGCGACTTGGTCAACATGGTCAACGACTGACGTGCATCTGAAGTGGACTGTACGTGGAGAGGACGACAACTGGGTCCACGGACGCACGCAAGGAAATGCCTCCTTATTACACGCAAAATAATGATTACTCCACCTGACATCAGGGACCCACCGAAAGGGCCTCTGTATTTTGCGAAAAAAATGTTACCGCCGCTGATAGCTCAGACCCACCAGCTATATCTTCGCACGCAAGGAAGTGCCTCCTTATTACGCAAAAAAATGAATACTCCCCCTGTTAGTTGGGACCCAGTATAGTGGCAGGCTGACTTGTGGGCCTACTAAGTTGACGGGGACGGAGGGCTTTGTCAACTTAGTCAATATGCATGATTCTAGCTCCAGTGACCGTACGATGTCCATCCAACGGCCGTAGTGCTTCTTCAACCTCTGGTCTTCTTGCTCCAGCCGCCCAAACCAGCGCCGGTCGTGCCTCGTGCTCCTGCCGTCCGTGGCCGGCTGCAATGCGGCAGAGGCCTCACCGCCCCCTACTACTCCCATCGTTGGCCAGGCCATCCCTCTACTCACCCACACCCCCTGTTATTCTGCGGCGACGGCAGCCTCACACCGCAGCGAACCAGTGAACCCTCATACTCCTCTACGCGTGGACATCCATTTCCGTGTCTTCCCTAGCTCCGCGTTGTCCCCTTCCTAGGCCTCGCCGTCGTCCACCTCCCTGGTGCTCTCGATGCGGCATGGTCAACGTGGTCAAGGAACGGCTTCCATCGGACGTGGACTGTACGTGGAGAGGCTGACAGCTGGGTCCACGATCGCAGCAAGGAAGTGCCTCCTTATTACCTGCAAAATAATTATTCCTCCACCTGACAGCGGGGACCCACCAGATGGGCCACCGTATTTCATGAAATAAATGTTTCCCCCTGACTGTTGGGACCCACCAGCTACATCTTCGCAGGCAAGGAAGTGCCTGACAGTCGGGACCCACCTGGTCGAAGCATACGTAGCGTTGTCATTCTGGTCGCGAACGTGTACATACATATATACTGATGGATGTAGAGGCGCGCACGTGTCGTAGTAGAGGCGCGCACGTAGCATGTACACATATGTACAGCGGCCAGGGTGCAAGAAAGAAAATACGGCCATGTATGTGTACATACGGGCTGGGTCTCGAATGCTTACTTGCGCATACGTACGGCGATGGCTCATGTTCATGGGGTGGCAACGGAATGCGTCATGTTCATGGGGAGGCAACGGATTGCGTCGTGTTCATGGGGAGGCAACGGAATGCGTCGTGTTCGTTGGGAGGCAACAGAACGCGTGGGAGCCAACCGGCTGGGTCGGAACGGAATGTGTGGTCGTGTTCATCGGGAGGGCTTGGACGGAACATGCGATGGAAACGAGGCCTGGCGTACCACACAACAGAGGAAACTGACCTCCTACATTCAGAACGGGGTCCTGTTGATCGGGAGGGGTGTGGCGTACCGCAAAACGGACGAAACGGACCTCCTACGGTCGAAACGGGGGTCCTGTTGATCGGGAGGGGAGTGGCGTACCGCAAAACGGACGAAACGGACTAGTGTTGGAGCGCTATGGTCAAAACGGGGGTCCTGTTGATCGGGAGGGGTCTGGCGTACCGCAAAACAGACGAAATGGACTTGTGTTGGAGCGCTAAAACGGGGGTCCTGTTCATCAGGAGGGGTGTGGCGTACCGCAAAACGGACGAAACGGACTTGTGTTGGAGCGCTATGGTCGAAACGGGGGTCCTGTTCATCGGGAGGGGTGTGGCGTACCGCAAAACGGGACTCCACAGGATACTGTTCATCTCCACCGTCGACCTCCTCCAGCCTTCACGGGCTACTGTTCATCCACCGTCGACCTCCTCCAGCCTCCACCTGCGACTGTTCATCCACTGGCTCCTGTTCATCCAACCTCCACCATGCGCTACTCCACCGGCTACTGTTCAACCACCCCTCCACGGGCTCCTGTTCAACCACCCCTCCACGGGCTACTGTTCATCCACCCCTCCACCTTCTACTATTCATCCAGCCCTTCACAGGGTCGTCCTATTCATCCAGCCCTCCACTGGGTCCTATTCATCCAGCCCCAACCGGCTCGATTGATCGGGGTCCTGTTCATCCAGAGGCAACACCACGGGTCTTGTTCATCCACTCCCACCGCTCACTGTTCATCCAACCCCCCCCCCCCCACAACGCTCACTGTTCATCCAACCCCCCCCCCACAATGCTCACTATTCATCCACCCCCCCCCCCACACACACAATGCTCAATGTTCATCCAGAGCGGCAGCATCGATCGGCTTCAGTTAGCAGTAGTAGCAAAGGGATCACTTGATTGGGTTCAGTTAACAGCCATCGATCGATCGCTCAGGTTCAGTAACGCGTAGCCTGCAGTGCAATCGCTCGGGTTCAGTTAGAGCCCAATGCCTCGCTTGGGTTCAGTTAGAGCCAATGCCTCGCACACACGCGTGTACGTGTACGAGAGAAACGCGCATCACTCGGCCCCCGACCTCCCACCGTAACCGGGAACTCCCCAAAATTTTCCTCGCCCTCGCTTCTACCACGGTTTTTTCCATCATGGACGGCCCAAAGAATGTCATGCAGCTGCGTCTCCGGCCCACCCAGGACGAAAAGGCCATTTTCTGTCATGATTTTTTGTCATAGAAGTGGGAGCCCACCACATCTATGATGATACCGGGTTTTGTCACAATTATCGTCATAGAAGTGTCATATGTATGACAGGAAAAAAATTCGTTCGGCCCAAAATGTCACGGATGTGTCTTTTTTTCGTAGTGTGATGAGGAGTCTCTAAATGGTCGAGACGTAAAGATCGATATATTGGACGACTATATTCGGACATCGGAAAGGTTCCGAGTGATTCGAGTATTTATCAGAGTATCGGAGAGTTACAGGAAATCGCCGGGGAGTATATGGGCCTTATTGGTCTTTAAAGGAAAGAGAGAGAGGTAGGCCGCGCGTCCCCCAAGGCGTTTCCTATTTGGCGCTTATGCGCCCGTTCGCAAATGGGCGCCTGAAGCTCATCCCTCCCACTAGTGAGCTGGGTCGGCCCATGCATGTTGTTTTTATTATGTAAAAACGTTCAAAAACATGGCGAAACCAAGAGTCGAACTCCCGATCTCTTCCTTAATGTCGAACGACAGAACCACTGCGCCATCGAGGAACAGCTGATATGTAACTTTTTTTGCTATTGTTGTTCTCTAAAGTCGTGAGAATCCTCCAGTTTGAAGCTTCCCAAACCGGATTTTTCCCGGTTCGTTGTCATTTCCGACTTTTTCAAATTTATGAACTTTTTTCTAGATTGATGATTTTTTTTCAAATTTCATGAACTATTTTTAATTTTTGATGAACTTTTTTACAAATTTGATGAACCTTTTTTCAAATTCGTTGAACTTTTTTAAGTTTGGTGAACTTTTTCAAATCGATGAACTTTTTCAAATGTTATGAACTTTTTTTAAAATCCAATGATCTTTTTTCAAGTACGATTAACTTTTTCTCAAATTTGTGAACTTTTCTCAAATCCGATGAACTTTTTTCAGATTTATGAACTTTTTCAAATTTCATCGAATTTCATAAAAGTTCATCGACAAAATAAAAAAAATCCATCGGTTTGATAAGAGTTCACGTATTTGAAAAGAATTCATCATATAAGGAAGAAAAAAGAAAAGACATAAACAAAAAATAGAAAAAGGAAAAAGGAAAAGTGAAACAAGAAAACAATGTATGCTATCAGATGTGCCTAAGTGGCGAACTGGTTAGCGGGTTGAACCCTGTGACAGGAGGTCGCTGCTTCGATACTTATCCCGCGTGCCATTTCTCTGTTTTGTTTCGTTTTGGTTGCGCCTCGTTTTGGGCTGGCCCATAAGCGCGGCAACATGGGCGCCAGAACTCCTAGTTGGCGCCGAAGGCGCTGACTAGGAGCCCCCCCCCCAATGCCTAGTCCGAATTGGACTAGGGGGAGGGGCTGCGCCCCCTCCTTCCTTCTCTTTTCTTTTCCCTTTCCTTGACTCCTACTCCTACTACATGGAAGGGGGGGGGGGAATCCTACTCCCGGTGGGAGTATGACTCCCCAGGGCGCGTCATAGTTGAGGGCCAGCCCTCCCCCTCCTCCACTCCTTTATATACGGGGAGGGGGGCACCCCATGGACACACAAGTTGATCTGTTGATCTCTCCTAGCCGTGTCCGGTGCCCCCCTCCACCATATTCCACCTCGGTCATATCGTAGCGGTGCTTAGGCGAAGCCCTGCGTCAGTAGCAACATCATCACCGTCATCACACCATCGTGCTGACGAAACTCTCCCGTCAAGCTCTGCTGGATCGGAGTTCGCGGGACATCATCGAGCTGAACGTGTGCTGAACTCAGAGGTGCCGTATGGTCGGTACTTGGATCGGTCGGATCATGAAGATGTACGACTACATCAACCGCGTTGTGCTAACGCTTTGGCTTTTGGTCTACAAGGGTACGTGGACAACACTCTCCCCTCTTGTTGCTATGCATCACCATGATTTTGCATGTGCATAGGAATTTTTTTGAAATTACTACATTCCCCAACATACAGGAGGAGGCAAATGTGGATGGATGGTAGGGTTTCGATGCCGTCGGTTGAATTAAATGGTCAGGCTAGGCAGTACGCGGCGTGCCAGACAGAAAAAGGAAGGCAAATGTGATCACATGATATGGTGGTTGCCTTTTCAAGCTTGATTCTAACTATGGTCACATGGGCGCAACAAAATCCAAACGCCACCAAGTGATTTTCCCATACCCAGCTTCACCAGGAGCAACTCAATGAACACCGCACCCATACCCGTACCTAGTATGGCAACCGCACCCGCACCCGCACCTCCTCTAGCACCTGCTCCTACACCCAGGTGTCACAGTAGCCCTAGCTCCGTCTCTAGCTTGAACATCGAGCCGTCGACATTGGCTGAGCTTGAAGCCCTCACGGTAGATACGCGTCGCACCTTCATCAACTCAACTAATTAATTAATCTTCAGTTGCCATTCTTTTTGGATCTCTGACGCCGCACATATATGGCTTTGTAGGCCGACTCCACTCCGAGCACCCTCCTTTACCACATCAAGGGTGGGTTGGTGGATGTGGGGAAGGGTTCTATAGTGAAGCCCAATGATCGATTATTCCACCACCGGCAGATGCCTGATAACGCCTTAAGGGTCTCTATGGCGAGTGTGAAAGCGGGCTACGAGGGTTTCCCTCATCCGATACAAACCGATGGAGAGGATGACGAGACCCCCACGCAGCTTGGTGCTATGTCTTGATCTTGCGTTGGTTTTCCTTGAAGAGGAAAGGGTGATGCAGCAATAGTAGCGTAAGTATTTCCCTCAGTTTTTGAGAACCAAGTTATCAATCCAGTAGGAGGCTCCTCAGAAGTACAACACACCTACACAAACAAACAAGAACTCACAACCAACGCAATAAAGGAGTTGTAAATCCCTTCACGGCCACTTGCTAAAGTGAGATCTGATAGAGATAATATGCTAAGATAAATATATTTTTGGTATTTTATGATATAGATTGGAAAAGCAAAGATGCAAATAAAAGTAGATTGAAAGCTTTATACAATAAAAGATAGACCCGGGGGCCATAGGTTTCACTAGTGGCTTCTCTCAAGATAGCATAAGTATTACGGTGGGTGAACAAACTACTGTCGAGCAATTGATAGAAAAGCGAATAATTATGAGATTATCTAGGCATGATCGTGTATATAGGCATCACCGCCATGACAAGTAGACCGACTCCTGCCTGCATCTACTACTATTACTCCACACATCGACCACTATCCAGCATGCATCTAGAGTATTAAGTTCATAAAGAACAGAGTAACACATTAAGAAAGATGACATGATGTAGAGGGATAAACTCATGCAATATGATATAAACCCCATATTTTTATCCTCGATGGCAACAATACAATACGTGCCTTGCTGCCCATGTTGTCACTGGGAAAGGACACCGCAAGATTGAACCCAAAGCTAAGCACTTCTCCCATTGCAAGAAAGATCAATCTAGTAGGCCAAACCAAACTGATAATTCGAAGAGACTTGCAAAGATAACTTAATCACACATAAAAGAATTCATAGGAGATTCAAATATTTCTCATAGATAAACTTGATCATAAACCCACAATTCATCGGATCTCGACAAACACACCGCAAAAAGAGTTACATCGGATAGATCTCCAAGAATATCAAGGAGAACTTTGTATTGAGAATCAAAGAGAGATAGAGAAGAAGCCATCTAGCTAATAACTATGGACCCGAAGGTCTATGGTAAACTACTCACAACTCATCGGAGAGGCCTTGGAGATGATGTAGAGGCCCTCCATGATCGATTCCCCCTCCGGCGAAGCACCGGCGAAGGCGCCAAGATGGGATCTCGCGGATACAGAAGGTTACGGCGATGGAAAATGGTTTTTGTGGTCGCTTCTGACGTTTTCGGGGTGCATGGGTATATGTAGGAGGAAGAAGTAGGTCAGTGAACGCCCGAGGGGCCCATGAGGGTGGGGGCGCGCCCACCTGTAGGGGGCGCGCCGGGCACCCTCGTGGCCGCCTCGCTTGTTTCTTGACTTCCACTCCAAGTCCTCTGGATCACGTTTGTTCTCAAAAGATCGCTCCCGAAGGTTTCATTCCGTTTGGACTCTGTTTGATATTCCTTTTCTTTGAAACACTGAAATAGGCAAAAAAAACAGCAATTCGGGTTGGGCCTCCGGTTAGTAGGTTAGTCCCAAAAATGATATAAAAGTGTAAAGTAATGCCCAAAAACATCCAAAACGGGTAATATAATAGCATGGAACAATCAAACATTACAGATACATTGGAGACGTATCAAGCATCCCCAAGCTTAATTCCTGCTCGTCCTCGAGTAGGTAAATGATAAAAACAGAATTTTTGATGTGGAATGCTACCTAGCATAATTCTCAATATAATTTTCTTTATTGTGGCATGAATGTTCAGATCCAAATGATTCAAAATAAAAGTTCATATTGACATAAGAAATAGTAATACTTCAAGCATACTAATAAAGCAATCATGTCTTCTCAAAATAACATGGCTAAAGAAAGTTATCCCTAGAAAATCATATAGTCTGGTTGTTGCTCTATCTTCATCACACAAAGTATTTAATCATGCACAACCCCGATGACAAGCCAATCAATTGTTTCATACTTTAGTAATCTCAAACTTTTTCAACTTTCACGTGAGCCATGGACATAGCACTATATGTGGAATAGAATGGTGGTTGTGGAGAAGACAAAAAAGGAGAAGATAGTCTCACATCAACTAGGCGTATCAAAGGACTATGGAGATGCCCGTTAATAGATATCAATGTGAGTGAGTAGGGATTTCCATGCAACGGATGCACTAGAGCTATAAATGTATGAAAGCTCAACAAAAGAAACTAAGTGGGTGTGCATCCAACTTGCTGGCTCACGAAGACCTAGGGCATTTTGAGGAAGCCCATCATTGGAATATACAAGCCAAGTTCTATAATGAAAAATTCCCACTAGTATAAGAAAGAGACAACATAGGAGACTCTCTATCATGAAGATCATGGTGCTACTTTGAAGCACAAGTGTGGTAAAAAGGATAGTAGCATTGTCCCTTCTCTCTTTTTCTCTCATATTTTTTTTCTTTTTTCCCTCTTTTTTGGGCATTTCCCCTTTTTTCCTTTTGGCCTTTCTTCTTTTTTTTTCTTTGGTGGGCTCTTTGGCCTTTTTTGTTGTTCTTGAAAACTCCGAAGTCTCATCCCGACTTGTGGGGGAATCATAGTCTCCATCATTCTTTCCTCACTTGGGACAATGCTCTAATAATGAAGATCATCACACTTTTATTTACTTACAACTCAAGATTACAACTCAATACTTAGAACAAGATATGACTCTATATGAATGCCTCCGGCGGTGTACCGGGATATGAAATGAATCAAGAGTGACATGTATGAAAAAATTATGAAGGTGGCCTTGCCACAAATACGGTGTCAACTACATGATCATGCAAAGAGCAATATGACAATTAATGATGATGTGTGTCATATAAACGGAACGATGGAAAGTTGCATGGCAATATATCGCGGAATGGCTATGGAAATGCCATAATAGGTAGGTATGGTGGCTGTTTTGAGGAAGGTATATGGTGGGTGTATGTTACCGGCGAAAGTTGTGCGGCACAAGAAAGGCTAGCAATGGTGGAAGGGTGAGAGTGCGTATAATCCATGGACTCAACATTAGTCATAAAGAACTCATATACTTATTGCAAAAATCTACAAGTCATTGAAAACAAAGTACTAGGCGCATGCTCCTAGGGGGATAGATTGGTAGGAAAAGACCATCGCTCATCCCCGACCGCCACTCATAAGGAAGACAATCAATAAATAAAATTGTGCTCCAACTTCATCACAAAGCGGTTCACCATATGTGCATGCTACGGGAATCACAAACTTCAACACAAGTATTCTTTAAATTCATAATCACCCAACTAGCATGACTTTAATATTACCACCTCTATATCTCAAAACAATTATCAAGTATCAAATTGATCATAGCATCCAATTCACTTTCTATGATAGTTTTTATTATACCCAACTTGGATGCCCATCATTCTAGTACCAATTTTATAACCATAGCAAATACCATGCTGTTCTAAGAGACTCTCAAAATAATATAAGCGAAGCATGAGAGATTAACAATTTCTACAAAATTAAGCCACCGCCATGCTCTAAAAGATCTAAGTGAAGCACTTAGAGTATTCTAATAAATTCCAATCAAGTGGGTTTCTTCCCAAAAGGTGTGTACAGCAAGGATGATTGTGGTAAACTAAAAATCAAAGACTAATATCATACAAGACGCTCCAAGCAAAACACATATCATGTGGCGAATAAAAATATAGCTCCAAGTAAAGTTACCAATAGACGAAGACGAAAGAGGGGATGCCTTCCGGGGCATCCCCAAGCTTAGGCTTTTGGTTATCCTTGAATATCTTGGGGTGCCATGGGAATCCCAAACCTTAGGCTCTTGCCACTCCTTATTCCATAGTCCATCAAATCTTTACCCAAAACTAGAAAACTTCACTAAAACTCAACAGGAAATCTCATAAGCTCCGTTAGTGCAAGAAAGAAAAACCACCACATAAGGTATTGTAATGAACTCATTCTTTATTTATATTGGTGTTAAACCTACTGTATTCCAACTTCTCTATGGTTCATACCCTACATACTAGCCATAGATGCATCAAAAAAAGCAAACAACACACGAAAAACAGAATTTGTCAAAAACAGAACAGTCTGTAGCAATCTGTAACTCTCGAATACTTCTGGAACTCTAAAAATCCTACCAAACTATGAAGTTCTGGGCAATTTGTCTATTGATCTACAGCAAAAAGAATCAATGCAAAAGCACATTTTTGTGAATTACTAATATTATTTTCGTGCGCGCAAAGTTTCTGTTTTTCAGCAGAATCAAATTAACTATCACCATAGGTTATCCTATAGGTTCTACATGGCACAAACACTAATTAAAGCATAAAAACACATCTAAACAGAAGCTAGATGCAAAATTTATTACTAAACAGAAGCAAAAACAAAAAATAAAAAATAAAATTGGGTTGCCTCCCAACTAGTGCTATCGTTTAACGCCCCTAGCTAGGCATAAAAGCGAGGATAGATCTAAGTAGTGCAATCTTTGGCATCTAATTCCTCAAAAGAGCACTTATAATCTTTAGGGGTTTCTCCCTTTTTAGCAATGATTAAGCTCTTAGGCAAGAATTCAAGAAATTCATTTGTAGCAAAAGGTTCCTTAATGATAGAGAGACAATTGGGATGAATACTTATTGATTTGAGATCCACATTTCCCTTATTACAAGATTCACCCTTATTTTTAGGAACATAAATAAATTTGGCAGTTTTGGTAGGAGGATTTGGAGTGTTTTTCACGGATGAAAAGGCCAACCCTAAGTTGGTAATAATATCCTCAAGTTTACCGATTCTCGTAGAATCTAGACCTATTCTTTCATTAACTATAGGTTCTTTCTCTTTAAAAAAATTCGAAGTAACTCCAACCCTAGATCCATATTGGGTAATTTGGTTATGAATATTTTTATCTAGATTTTCAATTAACTCAATAGTGGCAACTTTATTTTCAATAATTTCAAGCCCTTGCATCACATGTTCTAGAGTCAAAATAGTCCCATTTACCAAGAGAGGAGAAGGACCAAACAAATCTAACATAGCATTATAAGCATCAAAGGTATGGCTATCCAAAAAATTCCCTCCGGTAATGGTATCAAGAATGCATCTATTCCACGGAGTAATGCCTACATAAAAATTGCGAAGGACGGAAGTAGAAAGCTTCCTAGTAGATCTATTTTGAGCATTGCAAATTCTATGCCAAGCATCTTTTAGATTTTCTCCCTCCCTTTGCTTAAAATTAAGAATTTCATTTTTTGGGAGTAATAACGAGGATAGGACGACTAGCCATGACGAAGAGCAAACAAAAGACAGGCGAAAAAGAGAAGATTGGGAAAGAGAGGGCAAATAAAACGACAAGGGTGAAGTGGGGGAGAGGAAAATGAGAGGCAAATGACAAATAATGTAATTGTGAGGGATATGAGTTTCTGATGGGTACTTGGTATGTCTTGACTTGAGCGAAGACCTCCCGGCAATGGCGCCAGAAATCCTTCTTGCTATGTCTTGAGCTTGCATTGGTTTTCCTTCAAGAGGAAAGGGTGATGTAGCAATAGTAGCGTAAGTATTTCCCTCAGTTTTTGAGAACCAAGGTATCAATCCAGTAGGAGGCTCCTCAAAAGTCCCATGCACTTACACAAACAAACAAGAACTCACAACCAACGCAATAAAGGGGTTGTCAATCCCTTCACGACCACTTGCGAAAGTGAGATCTGATAGAGATAATATGCTAAGATAAATATATTTTTGGTATTTTATGATATAGATTGGAAAAGCAAAGATGCAAATAAAAGTAGATTTAAAGCTTTATAAGATAAAAGATAGACCGGGGGCCATAGGTTTCACTAGTGGCTTCTCTCAAGATAGCATAAGTATTATGGTGGGTGAACAAATTACTGGTCGAGCAATTGATAGAAAAGCGAATAATTATGAGATTATCTAGGCATGATCATGTATATAGGCATCACGTCCGTCACAAGTAGACCGACTCCTGCCTGCATCTACTACTATTATTCCACACATCGAACGCTATCCAGCATGCATCTAGAGTATTAAGTTCATAAAGAATAAAGTAACGCATTAAGAAAGATGACATGATGTAGAGGGATAAACTAATGCTATATGATATAAACCCCATCTTTTTATCCTTGATGGCAACAATACAATACGTGCCTTGCTGCCCCTCCTGTCACTGGGAAAGGACACCGCAAGATTGAACCCAAAGCTAAGCACTTCTCCCATTGCAAGAAAGATCAATCTAGTAGGCCAAACCAAACTGATAATTCGAAGAGACTTGCAAAGATAACTTAATCACACATAAAAGAATTCAGAGGAGATTCAAATATTTCTCATAGATAAACTTGATCATAAACCCACAATACATCGGATCTCGACAAACACACCACAAAAAGAGTTACATCGAATAGATCTCCAAGAAGGTCGAGGAGAACTTTGTATTGAGAATCAAAGAGAGAGAAGAAGCCATCTAGCTAATAAGTATGGACCCGAAGGTGTGTGGTAAACTACTCACAACTCATCGGAGAGGCCTTGGAGATGATGTAGAGGCCCTCCATGATTGATTCCCCCTCCGGCAGAGCGCCGGCGAAGGCTCCAAGATGGGATCTCGCGGATACAGAAGGTTACGACGATGGAAATAGGTTTTCATGGTTGCTTCTGATGTTTTCGGGGTACATGGGTATATGTAGGAGGCAGAAATAGGTCGGTGGACGCCCGAGGGGCCCACGAGGGTGGGGGGCGCGCCCACCTGTAGGGGGCACGCCGGGCACCCTCGTGGCCGCCTTGCTTGTTTCTTGACTTCCAATCCAAGTCCTATGGATCACGTTTGTTCCAAAAAGATCGCTCCCAAAGGTTTCATTCCGTTTGGACTCCATTTGATATTCCTTTTCTTCGAAACACTGAAATAGGCAAAAAAACAGCAATTCGGGCTGGGCCTCCGGTTAGTAGGTTAGTCCCAAAAATGATATAAAAGTGTAAAGTAAGGCCCCAAAACATCCAAAAACGGGTAATATAATAGCATGGAACAATCAAAAATTATAGATACGTTGGAGACATATCACTTGGCCAATGCAAAAATTGGCCGATCCTGTGGCCGAAAAATCTTCTTCGTGTCGAGGTGGCCGGGAGCACACCAACGGGACCTCAGGAAGGTATGACCACAACCCCTCCTACACAAGTACAACCATCGTCTGTGCTGCTTGCTAAGATCGAGAGACACGAGGAAGGAGGGCCAACTGTTCCGGCAGATGATGCCATATGCCCCATGGAAGAGGATATGGATGATGACATGGAGGAGGCTGAGGACCCTCTCCAGTATATCAATACCGGCTATGACAACGAAGTAACACTGAGTCAACCATATGAATATGAGATGCATGTACCAGAGCCGGAACATCCTCGGGAGTGCAAGAAGTCTTTGTTCATGCAATCCTCACAAGACACGCCTCCAGATGCCGGTTCCACCCAAGCTCAACTAATTAGCCAGAGTTGTCCAATGTTGAGCCTGACAACAGTAGGGGTGGTGCTCAGGGAGGGTCTGACAGACCCACCAGCACCTCAGCCCACCAAGAAGAAGCAAAGGAAGAGACCGACGGCGAGAAAATCTAATAAAGCTGGCAATGCTGGTTCTAGCAGCCAGCTACCTTCAACCAAGGTTGACAGTGTACCGATGAAACATGCGCCATTAATCCATGTCACGGGAGAGCCAATGGTACCGGCGAATGCACTAGCTGCCATAACAGGGGATCTCAGGAGACTCCATGACCATGTTCTTTCGATAGAGAGAAGCCTCCTCGCCTCGGATGATCCAGGATACCCACTTTATACGGTTCATGTACTGATTAGTTGCAAGATGTACGTCCACACATGCCCCGCGGACCTCTTCTTCCTGAGGTTTGATTACATCTTCGAGATGTTTCAAATGAGGACACTCGGTTTTACGTTCGTCCGCCTGTATGCGCTGCACATGAACCACATCGTCAGGAGAGAGCAAGTCACCGGTCTTGCGGTTGTGGACCCATACTACATGCATGAGGGCTTCTTGTCAATCAACGATGCCAACCATCAATATGCGAGTCAGTACATCGAAGAATTCTTGGTCAGCAATAAGGACAAAGAAACCATTCTCCTACCTTATCATCCCGGGTAAGTCATCCGCGATAGCACTATAGCACATACATCCTTTCGTGCATTTCAATAGTTACTTTGCACGCATGGAGGCCAACTTGATCTTGTATTTTGCGCAGCGGGGGGTGTCATGCCATTGTCATCGTTCTTTACCCTTGTTACTCCCGCGCTCTATATTTGGACCCGTCGAAGAACATACAAAAAAGATTACACACACATAAAGTATGTTCTGGACAGAGCTATGCTGGGCTTCAGCATGCGGGGTGGCTACATCCAAAGCAAAAAACAAATGAGGCCGGGTTCTATTTCGGCCACAAGACTGACTTCTGTTGCATTCAGCAACCGACAAGAAGTGAGAACGATGGATTCTACGTCATCCATCTAATGATGGAGTACAGAAGGGATGTGCAATCACTTTGCATGAAATCTTCATCCGATACCCATATCCAGAGATGGGCCGAAGCCTTTGGAGCCATGCCGGATAATTGACTTCTAAATGATTTCTACCGGATCCAGCAGGAAATTGCGTCCATCATCATGAAAGATGTCCTCAAAGAGAATGGGATGTTCTACGGTGGCCAAGTATCGCGAGCTGACGTCCAAACCCGCATTGCCCTACAACATCAGGACATGACGCCTTTCACTAAGCTTGGGTCCGTCGTCCCGGATATGGACAGATGGTGTGACGCCCCCGATACAATTGTACACTAATCATACACGCAAATGTGTACGATCAAGATCAGGGACTCACGGGAAGATATCACAACACAACTCTAGACACAAATAAAATAATACAAGCTTTATATTACAAGCCAGGGGCCTCGAGGGCTCGAATACAAGCTCGATACACAAAAGTCAGCGGAAGCAACAATATCTGAGTACAGACATAAGTTAAACAAGGATGCCTTAAGAAGGCTAGCACAAAAGCAACACGGTCGAAGAGGCAAGGCCTCCTGCCTGGGACCTCCTAACTACTCCTGGTCATCGGCGGTCTCCACGTAGCAGTATCCGTCGGCGGTGGCATCTGGCTCCATGGATCCACCATCTGGTTGCATCAACTGGAAAGAAGAAAGAAGGGAGGAAAGGGGTAGCAAAGCAACCGTGAGTACTCATCCAAAGTACTCGCAAGCATCAGATCTATACTAAGTATGCACTGGTATCAAATGGAAGGTTTGTATCTGTGGACTGGACTGCAGAAAGCCAAAATAGAGGGGAAGGCCTAGCCTATCAAAGACTAGCATCTTCAAGCAGCTCCGAGCATCTTGCAGCATGTAGAAGAGTAAAGAATAGCAATTTATAATTAACAAACATGTTGTAACATTAATGCCAGAGATCCTTCCTCGACTCCTTGCAAGAAAGCAATCCCGGAGCCACATATCTCAAGTATCCATTTGTAGTTGTATAAGATCAGGATATAAGTCTGAACATCCGTTACCGTGGACACGGCTATTAATAGATAATCTTCCCGGTGTTCTCGAGTGTTTAACAACGCAGAACCCGTGGAGAATTTTGAATCGACGAGAATAATAGCTGATGAAAAACTCATAAGAAGTTATGTAGTTCCATGATATTGTCGGGATACCAGAGGGTAACACTCGAATGTATATCAATGTAGAGGTTGAACAGGTGAAACGATCTGAAGAAGACCAGTACTTTAACTTGTCTGATAAATGGATCAAACATGAACAATATGGTCGGAACCACAATTGCAAAGGACCAAACATAGATACAAGATGGACTTATCACAAGGGGATTATTATTATAACAAGAAGCTTCCATCATAAGTTCCACATCGGGTTTATGGGCATGAACACAAAGGTTCAAGGTCGACTCCCACTTCTTTAATGCACAACTTTCCATTCACCTCTCGCGTTCGAAGAAGTTGTCGAATTGAAAATTTATAAGAAGAAACACCAGTAGATATAACTCGCATAATCTTCGGGTTCACATGGATTTAGGTAAGACAAAGATTCAACCCATCGGGACATCTGAGGAACATATACCACAAACTTCACGAGTAAATAACTCAATCCCGATAGTAGAGCATGGTTCAGGAAGCAGAAGATACAATTTATCAAAGGCATTATTTATCCGAGGAAAAGCTCACAATGTTACTGTATATGAAGGACGCTGTCGGATAGAACCCCACAAGGATCTAGTGGTTCACAAGGGATCTGATGTGAGCATCAGTACTCAACCAAAGGTAGAAAGAATGCAAGGATATCATATTATAGAAGCAACTTACTAATTCAGAGTTCAAATGCAAAGTAATTATGATTTCCAAAATAAGGGGATCAGAAGCAAACGCTCTAACCAAGGATGGTTAAGTTGAATAGACTTAGGGCACAATCAATGGCAATCTGATTGGCCAAGAACCAGCTCATGTTCGGGAAGACGTCTGAGCCAGAAAGATAATCTATAAGGATCAACTGATGATTGCGACACAGACATATCAAATCGAAAGACTCAAGATGATAATGACAAAGGACATCGATGGATACTGCTAAGCATATGGAATTAACCATAGTGTAGGCAGGTAAGACCTTCTAGAGCAATAGGCGATAGAGGTCATCGAAAGCTCGGATTGTATTACAAAGTATCTTATGAAGCATAAGATTAACTGGGGATGGACGGATACTCGATAAGAGCGAGTAGTTATCCGTAGGGATATTCATGCGGCAAGGAACTGCATGGCAGTAAGCATAAAGAATTCTCGGAACATCGAAGAATATTTCAGGGCATCTTGTAATAACAAGAGCAACTGGGGATGAAGGTATGAACGACAACATAGGTAGTTACGCATAACGATTTATTGGTGGCAGGGATTGTAACGGCGAAGGGCAGAAGGGTCTCAGTAAAACATCGGAGAGCATCTTCAGAATCTTTTGGTGCACCAAGCAATCATCTTGAGTGAGGGGCTCTCCGGGAGAAAGTATTTACGAGAACCTAGAGTTAGAGTTAACAAAACCATTTAACCCGAATAGAAGAGAGATCAGAGTCCCAGAGTATAGTAGAGGAGTAAAAGATCCTAATACCACCCAATGGGGACGTGGCCTGTAAGCCGCACAGCCATGTTAGTAAATCATTTTTTTCAAAGACTAGACTCAACTTCGGCCAAGGAGTTAGAAAGGGGGATCCTATAGGAAGTCAGCTCTGATACAACTTGTGACGCCCCCGATTCAATAATACACTAATCATACACGCAAATGTGTACGATCAAGATCAGGGACTCACGGGAAGATATCACAACACAACTCTAGACACAAATAAAATAATACAAGCTTTATATTACAAGCCAGGGGCCTCGAGGGCTTGAATACAAGCTCGATACACAAAAGTCAGCGGAAGCAACAATATCTGAGTACAGACATAAGTTAAACAAGGATGCCTTAAGAAGGCTAGCACAAAAGCAACACGATCGAAGAGGCAAGGCCTCCTGCCTGGGACCTCCTAACTACTCCTAGTCGTCGGCGGTCTCCACGTAGCAGTATCCGTCGGCGGTGGCATCTGGCTCCAGGGATCCACCATCTGGTTGCATCAACCGGAAAGAAGAAAGAAGGGAGAAAAGGGGTAGCAAAGCAACCGTGATTACTCATCCAAAGTACTTGCAAGCATCAGATCTATACTAAGTATGCACTGGTATCAAATGGAAGGTTTGTATCTGTGGACTGGACTGCAGAAAGCCAGGATAGAGGGGAAGGCCTAGCCTATCGAAGACTAGCATTTTCATGTAGCTCCGAGCATCTTGCAGCATGTAGAAGAGTAAAGAATAGCAATTTATAATTAACAAACATGTTGTAACATTAATGCCCAGAGATCCTTCCTCGACTCCCTACGAGAAAGCAATCCCGGAGCCACATATCTCAAGTATCCATTTGTAGTTGTATAAGATCAGGATATAAGTCTGAACATCCGTTACCGTGGACACGACTA
The DNA here is from genome assembly GCF_018294505.1 of Triticum aestivum. Taxonomy (NCBI): domain Eukaryota; kingdom Viridiplantae; phylum Streptophyta; class Magnoliopsida; order Poales; family Poaceae; genus Triticum; species Triticum aestivum. The sequence goes on along the minus strand of NC_057804.1, from coordinate 630,420,720 downwards.
TTAATAGATAATCTTCCCTGCAGGGGTGCACCACGTTTTCCAACACGGTCGATCACTCTGGCCAGACACACCTTTCTGGGGTCAATGCCCGACCTCGGAAGATCAACACGTCGTAGCCCTACCTAGGCTCACCAGAGAGGTCCCCGCCGGTCTACATCCTAAGCACTCCGGGGTCTTGGCCCATCGCCCGTTGCACTCCGGGTCATTGTTCGACGAGCCAGGACGAGCACCACCTCATACTGGATGGCACTGGCCCGACAGGCCCACAATGCTGAACTGGACGTCTGACAAAGCTTCGGCTGATACTGCAACGTCGAGGCCCATAACTATTCTCACGTGGTGGTTGGTGCGTAAAGGCCAAAGGCCAACTCAAAGCAAATACCCAAACCATAGTGTATTATTAGCTTGCGGAGACGAGTAGAGACTCACGATCGAAAGTGACCCCGTCGCCCCGTCTCGTGGACTTACGACAAGGGCCTAGAATGCCCGGCCATGCCACGTCATTATCTTGCGGGTGCTCTCCGGGCCCGCCTGACTTTCACCAAGGTCTCAAGTAAAGTCATTGTAACCGTGTGTCCAAACATCAAGGGGGAAAACCCGAGGAATCACCCCCGGAGGATCCACTCAATGTAATCATCAAGGTGAACATAAGAGGGACCACCCTCGAGGTTCACACTTGAGGTGTTAAACGACGGAGCCGTATCGGGAATGGTGAAAGAGGAAATCACCCTCGATGACCACGACCGAATAACTACAATACAGAATTATCATCAGGAGTGCGTTATGAGGGATCACCCTCGACACTCGATAGTAGATCTGCAGAGTCGAGCAACAAAAGGGGCGTGATGTGATGTGAGGTGTCGGGCTCTGGTCGTGATCATGTTGATCGAGGCATCGATGATGAAGCAGGGGCAACAAGGACACGTGGGTGGTCACTGATGGATCACTATCCAACCTATACTAAGCAGTTTAGGATAAGCAGATAGGTAACAAAAGCAGGTACAAAGAAGGCTATGCATCAGAATAGGAGCAAACAATAATAGTAGCAAAATCTAATGCAAGTATGAGAGTATAGAATGGGCGATATCAGAATGATCAAAGGGGGGCTTGCCTGGTTGCTTAGACAAGGAGGGTCGTCGTCGACATAGCCAATCACAGGGGCATCAGCAGTGGTCAGGGTCTACCGGAGAGAGGAGGGGGAAGAAACAGTAAATACTCGCAAACATAAGCATAACAAGACAATAAGCGGTACTAGAGGTGTTCTAACGCAGTGCTAGGCGTTAATGGCGAAGGGTGAAACATCCAGGAAAGTTTTCCTGGTCCCGGATGTCTGTCAGACAGATGAACCAGAGGGGAAAGTTTGCAGGTTCGCTATGCTAGGGACGTGTGGCAGACGAATGGACCGTTTGTTTGGATTCGTCTCGTCGTTCTGAGAAACTTTCATTTATAAAACTTTTTCATCAGAGTTACGGTTTATTTACTATGATTTTTCAAAGTTTAAACAATAGTCTGAAATTATTATTAATTCAAAATAAAAGGTGAAATTGCTATGTGCACCCAGCAGAGTGCACACAGCAGGGCCACCAGAGGCTGACAGTGGCCCCGTTGACCAGGTCAACAGTTGACTGGTCAACTGGCAGAGGACCCACGTCTCAGCTTCTGTTAGTGTTAGCTAATTAACTAATTAGGTAATTAGACTAATTAAGTTTACATTGATTAAGTTAATTAAGTTAATTTATGTAATCAACTAATTTTTTAATTCTTTTTATTATTAAAAAATCTTTAACAGGGGGGTTGTGGGGCCCTGCTGTCATTGGCCCAAAATGCCAACGGGGCGGGGGTCGCTAGCGGGCGCAGGTGAACGGGCGTGGCCCAGCGCGTGCGGGCGGCGGAGCACCCACAGGCGAGCGTGGAGCGGCCACAGGCGGCCGCCGCCGGCAGCGGCAGCAATAGAGAGAGCCGGATTGAGGGGCGAAGAGGGCTGCGCCGGCTGCAGCAATCGCCGCAGCAGTGGTGGAGCGAAGGAGTGCGGTGACGGGAGGCGTCGGCCGCGGCGGCCAGACACAGTCGCGGTGCCGGCTCGGCGGCAGGAGCAGGCGGAGCTGCAACGGGGTTCGGGGGCGTGCGAGCGGCGACGGTGAGGGGTGCACTAAGCGGGGCCGAGAGAAGAGGGGAGGTTCGCTCACATCATTGGAGAGAGGAGGATGGCCAGGCCTGGGGAGGTCCGGCGAAGAAGAGGTGGGGACAGGGCAGTCCGGCGGTGAGGCGGCGTCGGCGCGGTCGGCAACGACGGGCGTTGGGGCGCCGGCGTCGGGTGGCGGCAGCTTCGGGGTGTCGCCGTGGGCGAGGGCTTCAAGGGAAGAGGGGCGAGGCGACGGTGTGCGGCGGCGTCGGGAGGCTCCGGCGAGGGGAGGCCCTGAGCGACGGTGGCGTCAGGGACGCGGCGGGGGGGGGGGGATGGCCCAATCCAAATCGGATCAGGAGAGGGAGAGAGAGAGAGTCGTGGGGGGGAGTGGGGTGATCGGTCCAGATATTTTGGGGGAGTGGGGGATAAGGGAGAGGGATAGGTGGGCCGGCTGGGCTGGTTGGCCCAGTTGGGCAGGCTGGCTGGGGTGGGATGGGTTGAGACCCAGGGGGAGCCAGGGGATTTTCTTAATTTCTTTTGCCTCTTTTCTTTTTCCATTTTCTTTTAACTAGCAAATGTATTTTGTACAATGTGGGACTTGGCCAGATAAATATCTTGCATTTACTAGCACTGCCACAAAAAAGTTTGGGAGGCTTTCGAGTTACTTTGAAATTTTCATAAATGGAAAGGCATTTAAATGATTGCCGAAGTCACTGTTATATTCACAAAAGGGGATTTAAACACTTTACAAAAGTGTTGGGTCACCACCATAATTAGTTATGGAATATTGGCCACACTTTGATCATTATATTTTGCATGTTTGAGAAACTTTAATTTTTGACTTTAATTTGAATTTGAATTTGAAATATGATTTGGATCAAGCGAGGATTAGCAACAGTAATGTGATGACATGGCACCATTAGTGGAGGATTACTGTAGCTTAATTATCCGGGTGTCACAGATGGGAAGAGTGCACTGCTTATAAACAATGTGTCTGTTTAGTTACTTGTTACTTTCTGTACGACGAAACTTCGAATGTCTTAGTACGACGAAACTATTAGATGTATGGTGCCGCGCTCTAGTTAATTACTTCCGGTATGACTAAGTTTGCTAACTATGTTTACTATATATGTTGCTTCTATTTCATAACTGTTTCGTTCAATTCGCTTCATGATATATATATGTGCATCTCTGACAGGTATATAGATCAACGATGGCGAGGAAGTGATATGCCGTGTATGTAGGGCATGTTCCGGGTGTGTATGATGAGTGGCCAGAGTGTCAGGCCCAAGTCTCTGGCTTCTCCGGCGGAAGCCAGAAAGGGTTTGATAGCAGAGCGAAAGCCAAAGCTAGTTACTTGAGATTCATAGCACAACAGGGGATTCAGAACTAGCGCCGCTGCAAAAACTACTACATAATACCACTTTTGATCATGGTGAAATATCGAGGATGTCGCCTAGAGGGGGACTGAATAGGCGCTTTAAAATAATTACGGTTCAGGCTTGAACAAGTGCGGAATAAACCTAGCGGTTAATTTGTCAAGCACAAAACCTAAAACAACTAGGCTCACCTATGTGCACCAACAACTTATGCTAAGCAAGATAAGTAACTACTCCCTCCGTTCCAAAATAGATGACTCAACTTTGTACTAAAGTTAGTACAAAGTTGAGTCATCTATTTTGGAACGGAGGGAGTATGTGATAGCAAGATATACGACAAGAAACAATATGGCTATCACAAAGTAAAGTGCATAAGTAAAGGGCTCGTGTAAGAGATAACCGAGGCACGCGGAGACGACGATGTATCCCGAAGTTCACACCCTTGCGGATGCTAATCTCCGTTTGGAGCGGTGTGGAGGCACAATGCTCCCCAAGAAGCCACTAGGGCCACCGTAATCTCCTCACGCCCTCGCACAATGCAAGATGTCGTGATTCCACTAAGGAACCCTTGAGGGCGGTCACCGAACCCTTACAAATGGCGACCCTTGGGGGTAGTCACCGAACCCGTACACTTTGGCAACCCTTGGGGGCGGTCACCGATACCCGTCAAATTGCTCAGGGCAATCTCCACAACCTAATTGGAGACCCGGACGCTTGCCCGGAGCTTTACACCACAATGATTGAGCTCCGAACAACACCAACCGTCTAGGGCGCCAAGGCACCCAAGAGGAACAAGCTCTAGGGTGTCCAAACACCCAAGAGTAACAAGCTCAAGGGTACAAAGCACCCAAGAGTAATAAGCTTCTCAACTTGTAACTTCCATGTATCACGTGGAGAACTCAAACTGATGCACCAAATGCAATGGCAAGGGCACACAGAGTGCCCAAACCCTTCTCTCCCAAATCCCACCGAATCAACTAATGCTAGGGAGGAAGATGAGAGGAAGAACAAGAAGGAGAACACCAAGAACTCCAAGATCTAGATCCAATGGGTTCCCCTCACATAGAGGAGAAAGTGATTGGTGGAAATATGGATCTAGATCTCCTCTCTCTTTTCCCTCAAAAACTAGCAAGAATCCATGGAGGGATTGAGAGTTAGCAAGCTCGAAGAAGGTCAACAATGGGGGAAGAACACGAGCTCAAAGGATGAGGTTCATTGGGGAAGAAGACCCCCTTTTATAGGTGGGGAAAAATCCAACCGTTATCCTCACAGCCCGCACAGAGCGGTACTACCGCTCCAAGGAGTGGTACTACTGCTCGTCCTCACGGTACTACCGCTCGTCCTCACGGTACTACCGCTCGTCCTCACGGTACTACCGCAAAGGGTAGCGGTACTACTGCTTGCGAGCGGTACTAAAAAATATATCCGTGCCTACCACCGCATGACTTGGGATGAGTTTTTGGTCTGGAGCGGTACTACCTCTATAGGCGCCGCGGTAGTACTGCTATGGAGCGGTAGTACAAAATTACATCCACTCCAATTTGCGGTAGTACCACTGCAACCTTTTCAGAACACCAAAACTGCCACAACTTTTGCAAACGGGCTCCGAATTCGATGAAACCAAGTTTGTTGGAAAGCTACCGACAAGGGCTAATACAATCTTGAAAGAAATATCAATAAGAAGAAAAATAGAAAAGGCCCATAAGAAAAAGGTGAGAACCCTTCCTCTAATAAGAGCGGTAAAACCTCCAACACCGAAAACATCATAGAAGACGCATGCGAACTCCGTTTTCGATGAACTCAAGCTTGTCATCAAGATGACCATAAGCTCTAAGACTCACAAAGAGAACCAAACAAGAACCAAGAAACATGATGCAAGGATGCAATGGTTTGAGCTCTCTACTAACGATACGATCAAGCTACCAACTTGAGAGCCCCCCTTGATAGTACGACAAACGATCCTATAACCCGGTCTCCCAACTACCACCACGAGACCGGTAAAATAGAAAACCTATCAAGGGCAAACCTTTGCCTTGCACATGGTCCACTTGAGCTAGATGATGACGATCTTGACTCCCTCAAGTTGGACCACCTTTCTTGATTGCGTTGGCTCGATGAAGACTAGATGATTGCTCCCCCATAGTCCACTATGGGTGAGCCACTCTTCGGCACATCTTCACAAGTCCATTGACACCACAATGGATGGCAAGATTCAAGCACTTGATCTCTTCGTGATGCTCCACTTGAACTTGCACACGGCAATCTTGATGACGATCACCACTTGATGTCATCCTTTCCATGGGTTGTATGATATCTTCCTCTTGACGCAAGCCCATGGACACGTACCTAACCCCACATAGAACTCTCACATAGACCATGGGTTAGTACACAAAGTGCAATGGACAATGCTTACCATACCATGGGATCACTTGATCCCTCTCGGTACATCTTCTACGCTTTGTGAGTTGATCAACTTGATTCACTCTTGACTTAGTCTTGATCAACCTTGAATCTTTCCAACTCTCTTCATTTGGATGATGTCTTGAAGGTAAACATGAATGATCACACAATCTTCTTCTTCAAGACATGCTTGCAATAAGCTCAACACTCACATGACCAATCTTTGGATAATTCCTTAATAGCACCTTGGTCAACTCATAAACTCCTTGAAACCAACACATGGACTTCAAGAAAAGCCTATGGACAAATCCTTCAAATATAACTCAAGACAACCATTAGTCCATAGAGATTGTCATCAATTACCAAAACCAAACATGGGGGCACCGCATGTTCTTTCAATCTCCCCCATTTTGGTAATTGATGACAATCACTTTCAAGAGAGTTTATATAAGGAATTATGCATCACCATGCAATGCAACAACCAATAGTGCATGCGAATGAGATGCAAATGCTAAGGAACAAAACCAAAGCAAGAGGAGATAACTCTCTAAACTTCTCCACAAAACTCTCTGAAACTTCTCCCCCATTGGCATCGATTGCCAAAATGGGCGAAAATCTAAGAAGGCCAATATAAATTGTGTCCTCCATAAATTGTGTATTTCTCAACAAGAGAGTGGAATGCAATACACATACCCAAAGGTAAATACTTGGAGGAACACAAACTATATTGAGGCACAAAGATTGCTAAAGAATGATATGCCACAAAGACATAACAAAGAGAGACACAAGCAATGAAGCAGTCAAAATATACCAATTGAAGCAAGCAATCAAAGGATATCAACTGAACCAACTAGACCAAGGATCCTATGAGCCACAAGAATAAATGATATTATGATATGAGCAGAGGAGTGTTCTAAAGAAACTAGAGAAGATCCCCATGATTTGTGCACAAATAAGAATATTTGTATTGGATACAAAGTGCACAAAATAGGATCATAGCTCCCCCAAAATCAATAGAAACTCACAACCAGTGTGAGTGAGCATATAGGAAACAAAGCCTAGCACTTGCAACAAGCACATGGTTGAGCAACATGTAAAAGAGGCAACTTAATAATAGGCTCAACCAAAATGATGTGTGTGAGTCATGACAAAGCACTTGAGAAGACTAATATAAGGATGAGCATAAAGCATCACCATAGTCTTGGGTAAATGAGATACACGGTGCATGGCATGTCCTCCCCACACACACCAAGCAAACGGGTTCACAAGAACACTAAAAATGCAAAATGAATAACCAACACTTGTGACAACCCATGGTGAAGAAAGAAAAAGAAAGCCTTATCAAGACGAGGGATACCAATTAAGATGGCAAAAGCCTCATAAAGACAAGCATGAGGAAAAAAATCTTCACCACACAAGAGTGCATCAAGATGCAACGAGATAAGACACACACTCAAGGCAAAAGCTTTCATGGAGCCACCAAAGAAAAAAAAACAAAAGAAAGACAAGGTGGACGTGAAAGAAAGGATATCATCTAGATATGCAACTTCTCTCAAGTGTATAAGGTTCTAGGTAGACGAAATCATGATGATATATGTCTACAAAGAAGGATGTACACCCGCTATAGTTACAACACGCAGGAACAAGATATCCACAAGGAAGTCATACATACCAATAAGATATTTGTTTGGAAGCATAGCACATGGCTCGATATGGTCTTATTGTATATAAATGAATTCCTACCACACAACCATCAAAGACATCACAACTAGCAACATGAGATCATCGTTGAGATGCTTTGAGAAAGGAAACAAGTATCACAAGAAAGAATGAATTACATGCCATGATACAACCTACATAAGGTTGATGCAAGAAACGTGTGCATGAAGTAGATGATGATACTTGTTATCGAGATACTATTGGAAGGATGTAGTAGATACCAAATGAAGGTAGATGGTAGTTCATTGATCATCCTAGCTTGACTCCAATAAGCACATGGTGACAGCACCTTCCTTGTGAGTGAGCCGAGCATCCAATGCATCTCCAACCGTTCCTAGAAGAACAACACAAACTAAACGGTACCCAAACTCATTGGGACCAAATAGTTAGAAACACAAATACATAGGACAAAGTCCAGATAAATATGTGCACATAGATATGGAAATGAATTTCATGCACATCTCATCCAATTTGAGACTTGGTGGAGTTTCCCCTATATATTGGGTCAACGAAAGAAAGCATGCCAAATAGAATACATGAAGTAAATATGCATGCTCGAAACTTTCAAGAACCGAAACCAAATGAAAAAGAAATGCCAAGTGAAAAGGATACCAAATGGAGAAATCATCACTTGGAAGATATCATTAAAGATACATCAAGGAATGAGATATCCATTGATACACACTAAATTAAAGATGTCAAACTCCCAAAGAGAGGATGGTTCCAAACAAACCAGGCTCTCAACAAAGTTTCATGATGGCACAAAGTACCAAAAAGAAAACGGCTTGCCTTCCACCAACACACACTTGATAAGGATCACAAGAAGAGTGTTCTAAAGAAAATAGGATAGCTCCCCCACGAGTTGTGCATTATAGAGAATTTGCATTTGAATACAAAATGCACAAGATGGGATCACCACTTTCACTATATCTAGAAAACACTAGACAAGAAGAAGAAATTAACAAGATCCACAAGTGGTATGGAAGACAACGGGAGTTGACACAATCCTTGGCAAGAGAAAAGGCAAATAAAAACCAAAACCAATGTAAAGATGATCAATAGATTCTACCACACATAAGTGAATACCAATTGTCAAAAGACAAGAAGTATTTGGAAATAATTCCCGGTGGTAGATAACAAGGATATCCAACATCATCTTCACAACCAACACAAGCAAGCTGCAACTTGTAGAGCTAACATGTCACCTAGGAACAATATAATTACAATATCAACTCTAAGTGACAATATCTCAAATGTACACATTTTCTAGGCTTGTAATATGCCCATAGCATATTACTCCCCCATAATGTGATACCAAAGAAAACTTAACAAGAGGCAATAAGAGGATCCAACGAGAGATAATCAATGGACTTTTAGAATTTGAATTTCTCATGAGAGATATACCACCTAGCGACTAGATACTCTTGTAATATCAATACTAGATGGTATTCCTCATGTACACACATTTATAAGATTGTGAGGTGCACAAAGCACATCACTCCCCCATAATGGGATATTCCATTAATCTCTCACAAGAGCCAACTAAGAAACAAACAAGATGCACAAAGGCTCAACGCACGACACACACGTACATGACGTGCAAACCAACATACACATACTTGATTACTCAAGTTAAGCAAATTGGAAACACATCATATACAAACACACGCAAGGTACAAAACCACAACATGCTTAGGGGCAAGTAACTATGAATGTAAACAATTTAAGTACGAGTTACCGCAAGGAGGAACATTAGATATAACATAGAAACTTGATAACCCAGTTGACTTGGCTTGAGACAATAAGAATGATGAAGTCCCCTTAATTCTTCATAATGTAGCCAAGTCTCCAATGCTCTCCAACAACACCCATTGATCAAGTTTGAGCTTGTTGGTCCCCAACCAAGTTGGGTCCTAAGAGGTTAGTCACAATAGTCTTGGCAACCCAAATGGTTCTTTTCTTGACACCACTTTGAGTACCAACAAACTTGGCAAACACATTGCCAACCTTATCCTTCCCAAGAGAATAGATATTATCAATAATAATTGGGTTGGATAAGTTACCACTAGTGCATGAAGAAGCGACGTGACCTTTCTCACAACATAAGTAGCAATGTCTACTCTTCACTTTCTTCTCACTTGATTTCTCAACTTGAGAAGCATTAGCTTGAGTATTCTTGGGAAAAGGCATTTCTTCAACTTGTGGTTGAGCATGAGATTGAACTTGTGGCCTCTTCCCTTGTTGCTTGTCACTAATGGCCTTCTTCTTCAATGGGCAAGATCTCACATGATGCCCTTCAATTTTGCACTTGAAGCAAACAATCTTGGCCGAATTCTTGACTTGTTCTTGGCCCTTCTTCTTGTTCAACTTGGACTTCTTCTTCTTGTTGGATTTGAATCCATGTCCACCTTTGTCATTGGGGGATTTTTGCACACTCAAGATATTGTTGAGTGTGGATTTCCCTTCATGACTCTTTTCCAAGTCTTTCTTCAAAGAAGTGACTTGGGCCTTGAGCTCTTTGATTTCCTCTACATGGTTAGTCTCAACACAAGTACCAGAGGAAGTATAAGCTTCATCATTAGAGCAACAAGGCAAGGAAAGCAATTCATCACAAGATGTAGCAATGTTATGCATAGACGAATTACGAGGACTAGCACAAGGCAATATAGCATTTTGACTAAAAGTAGTGCTAATATCCACATGAGGATCACTATATGTTACCTTAGCAATCATAGCCTCATGAGCTATTTTTAGCACATTATGGAATACAAGAAGATCATCATGAGATCTAGAAAGCTTTTCACGACTTTCTTCCAATTTCCCATACTTGCTAGATAGCAACTCAAGTTGAGCCCTTAGCTCAACATTCTCCTTAAAAATGGATGCTTCACAAGAAATAGAGTTAGTAGCACAAGCATCATCATTAACAACAAGAGGAGAAGGCAACTTGGAAAGCTCTTTTAAATAAGAAGCTTCAAGTTGAGCAAGAGACTCGGTGAGTTTGATGAGCTCACCCTTGATGACCCTTGAGCCATTTTCGAGGTGCTCAAAATCGTCAAGGAGTCTAGCATGAGCAACTTCAAGCTTAGCATTTTTAGTTTCAAAAACATTGGCCACATCAAGAGTTCTATCATTAGATTCCTTCACTCGAGATAATTCTAGAGCAAAAGTCTCCTCAAGAGATTCCTTGGTGGTTTTTTCAAGTTCAAGAGCTTGAGAGAGGTCCGCAATCTCATTAGCGTAATCACGCTCATGACCTTCCATTTTATCAATGGTGACCTCATGCTCCTCAAGACGAGATTCCAACTCATCAATATATTTCTTGCTCTCAATAGAAATCGACATGATTTCCATGAAGTTGGAACGAGCAATTTTATTCTTAAGAAGAGCTTTAAAAATCATTTCCCCCTTAGTTTTTAAGGAGGCAACATTATCATTCTCTTCATCATTATCCTCATCATCATTAGCATCAACATCATCATCAAGAGACATATTGGGGTACATAGTAGGAGATACCTTTGACGCCTTAGCCATAAGGCAAAAAGCAATAGATGATGATGTAGGATCCCTTGAGGCACCATTAAACACCACATATTGTTCCATGGAGTGTTCGGTTTCCTCTACATTGTTAGCACAACAATTCGAGGAAATAGATGCATTTTTATCATGGCAACAAGACATAGCAAGCATATCATCATGAGATTTAGTCAAGCAATTTCTACATGATATGCAAGGACTATCAACACAAGCATGTGAAACATTTGGAGTGCTAGAAGTGTTAAAGCCCAAAGAAGGAGCATTGCAATAATATAGTGATGAAGGATCATCCACAATAAGCATACTATCATCATTGCAATGACCAACACTACTCACCATATCATTACCTTGTGGCAAACCACATGTAGGTGAAGTAGAAGAAGTTGAGAAGACTATACGGCTAGAGGTGGAGGGATAACAATCATCCCCACAAATCTTGGACACACCATATTTATCTGAAGCTTCGTCCACAACTCATGAGCATCCCGAGACGACATGAGTTCAAATATAACTACATTGCTCAAAGCATCGAAAAGCACATTAGAAGCTTGAGCATTGAGATAAGAGTTTTTCTCATCCTCTAAAGATAAGCTTTGGGGATCCTTTGGAGGAGAAAAACCCATATCTACAATTTGCTCTAAATTTGGGTCCATGACCCTAAAGAGATTAAGTATGCGAATTACCCAAACATCAAAATTTGTGCCATCGAAAGTAAGAGTGTCAGAGAATTCTAATCCCCTAGTTGACATATTTACTCTCTAGGCGGTTAAGCCCAACAAAGAGAGACGAGGCTCTGATACCAATTGAAAGATCGAGGATGTCACCTAGAGGGGGGGTGTGAATAGGCGCTTTAGAATAATTACGGTTTAGGCTTGAACAAATGCGGAATAAACCTAGCGGTTAATTTGTCAAGCACAAAACCTAAAACAACTAGGCCCACCTATGTCCACCAACAACTTATGCTAAGCAAGATAAGTAACTATGTGATACCAAGATATACGACAAGAAACAATATGGCTATCACAAAGTAAAGTGCATAAGTAAAGGGCTCGTGTAAGAGATAACCGAGGCACGCGGAGACAACGATGTATCCCGAAGTTCACACCCTTGCGGATGCTAATCTCCGTTTGGAGCGTGTGGAGGCACAATGCTCCCCAAGAAGCCACTAGGGCCACCGTAATCTCCTCATGCCCTCGCACAATGCAAGATGACGTGATTACACTAAGGGACCCTTGAGGGTGGTCACCGAACCCGTACAAATGGCGACCCTTGGGGGCGGTCACCAAACCAATACACTTTGGCAACCCGGGGGGGCGGTCACCGGTACCCGTCAAATTGCTCGGGGCGATCTCCACAACGTAATTGGAGACCCCGATGCTTGCTCGGAGCTTTACGCCATAATGATTGCGCTCCGAACAACACCAACCGTCTAGGGCGCCAAGGCACCCAAGAGGAACAAGCTCTAGGGTGTCCAAACACCCAAGAGTAACAAGCTCAAGGGTACAAAGCACCCCAAGAGTAATAAGCTTCTCAACTTGTAACTTCCATATATCACGTGGAGAACTCAAACCGACGCACCAAATGCAATGGCAAGGGCACACAGAGTGCCCAAATCCTTCTCTCTCAAATCCCACCGAAGCATCTAATACTAGGGAGGAAGATGAGAGGAAGAACAAGAAGGAGAACACCAAGAACTCCAAGATCTAGATCCAATGGGTTCCCCTCACATAGAGGAGAAAGTGATTGGTGGAAATGTGGATCTAGATCTCCTCTCTCTTTTCCCTCAAAACTAGCAAGAATCCATGGAGGGATTGAGAGTTAGCAAGCTCGAAGAAGGTCAACAATGGGGGAAGAACACGAGCTCAAAGGATGAGGTTCATTGGGGAAGAAGACCCCCCTTTTATAGGTGGGGAAAAATCCAACCGTTATCCTCACAGCCCGCACAGAGCGGTACTACCGCTCCAAGGAGCAGTACTACCGCCGGACCGGTACTATCTCTCGTCCTCACGGTACTATCGCAAAGGGTAGCGGTACTACTGCTTGCGAGCGGTACTAAAAAAATACATCCGTGCCTACCACTGCATGACTTGGGACGAGTTTTTGGTCCGGAGCGGTACTACCTCTGTAGGAGCCGCGGTAGTATTGCTCTGGAGCGGTAGTAAAAAATTACATCTGCTCCAATTCGCGGTTGTACCGCTGCAGCCTTTTCAGAACACCAAAACTGCCACAACTTTTGCAAACGGACTCCGAATTCGATGAAACCAAGTTTGTTGGAAAGCTACCGACAAGGGCTAACACAATATTGAAAGAAATACCAATAATAAGAAAAATAGAAAAGGCCCATAAGAAAAAGGTGAGAACCCTTCCTCGGATAAGACCGGTAAAACCTCCAACACCGAAAACAGCATAGAAGATGCATGCGAACTCCGTTTTCGATGAACTCAAGCTTGTCATCAAGATGACCATAAGCTCTAAGACTCACAAAGAGAACCAAACAAGAACCAAGAAACATGATGCAAGGATGCAATGGTTTGAGCTCTCTACTAACGATACGATCAAGCTACCAACTTGAGAGCCCCCCTTGATAGTACGACAAACGATCCTATAACCCGGTCTCCCAACTACCACCACGAGACCGGTAAAATAGAAAACCTATCAAGGGCAAACCTTTGCCTTGCACATGGTCCACTTGAGCTAGATGATGACGATCTTGACTCCCTCAAGTTGGACCACCTTTCTTGATTGCGTTGGCTCGATGAAGACTAGATGATTGCTCCCCCATAGTTCCACTATGGGTGAGCCACTCTTCGGCACATCTTCACAAGTCCATTGACACCACAATGGATGGCAAGATTCAAGCACTTGATCTCTTCGTGATGCTCCACTTGAACTTGCACACGGCAATCTTGATGACGATCACCACTTGATGTCATCCTTTCCATGGGTTGTATGATATCTTCCTCTTGACGCAAGCCCATGGACACGTACCTAACCCCACATAGAACTCTCACATAGACCATGGGTTAGTACACAAAGTGCAATGGACAATGCTTACCATACCATGGGATCACTTGATCCCTCTCGATACAACTTCTACGCTTTGTGAGTTGATCAACTTGATTCACTCTTGACTTAGTCTTGATCAACCTTGGACCTTTCCAACTCTCTTCATTTGGATGATGTCTTGAAGGTAAACATGAATGATCGCACAATCTTCTTCTTCAAGACATGCTTGCAATAAGCTCAACACTCACATGACCAATCTTTGGATAATTCCTTAATAGCACCTTGGTCAACTCATAAACTCCTTGAAACCAACACATGGACTTCAAGAAAAGCCTATGGACAAATCCTTCAAATATAACTCAAGACAACCATTAGTCCATAGAGATTGTCATCAATTACCAAAACCAAACATGGGGGCACCGCATGTTCTTTCAATCTCCCCCATTTTGGTAATTGATGACAATCACTTTCAAGAGAGCTTATATAAGGAACTATGCATCACCATGCAATGCAACAGCCAATAGTGCATGCGAATGAGATGCAAATGCTAAGGAACAAAACCAAAGCAAGAGGAGATAACTCTCTAAACTTCTCCACAAAACTCTCTAAAACTTCTCCCCCATTGGCATCGATTGCCAAAATGGGCGAAAAACTAAGAAGGCCAATATAAATCGTGGTCCTCCACAAATGTGTATTTCTCAACAAGAGAGTGGAATGCAATACACATACCCAAAGGTAAATACTTGGAGGAGCACAAACTATATTGAGGCACAAAGATTGATAAAGAATGATATGCCACAAAGACATAACAAAGAGAGTCACAAGCAATGAAGCAGTCAAAATATACCAATTGAAGCAAGCAATCAAAGAATATCAACTGAACCGTAGCGTTTGGCCAAACAAGCGTTACTGCTAAAAAATAGCTGTAGCGCCGTAGCAGTAGCGCGCTTGCCCGCGCTACTAATAGCAAAAAAATAGCGCTACTGGTAAGGGTTTTCCTAGTAGTGACGTTGTGACGTTTGATAGCACACAAGGTATTCCTCCGGTATCCGGGAGTTGCATAATCTCATAATCAAAGAAATATGTATTTGACATGAAGAAAGCAATAGCAATAAAACTGAACGATCAATATATTAAGCTAACGAATGGGTCTTGTCCATCACATCATTCTCCTAATGATGTGATCCCGTTATCAAATGACAACTCATGTCCATGGTTAGGAAACCTTAACCATCTTTGATCAATGAGCTAGTCAAGCAGAGGCTCACTAGGGACACTGTGCTTTGTCTATGTATCCACACATGTATCAAGTTTCCGGTTAATATAATTCTAGCATGAGTAATAAACATTTATCATGATATAAGAAAATATAAAATAACAACTTTATTATTGCCTCTAGGGCATATTTCCTTCACTATGGATCCATGACAGTAGGCAATTGGTTTATTCTTCCATGTTTCTCAATCAAAGATCACATGAACTACCCTACATGATTGTGATCCATGAAATATAATATGTTGGTGTGTTTGTTGTGAAATGGTGAATTATCACTTTATGATCAGATTTATACATGAATCTTTTTGAGACCATTTTGATTTGTTTGTTGCATAATTCTTATTCATGTATGCTCTTCGATCTTTCTTTCTTTCTTTGCCCAAGTTTGAGGGGTGATCTACAAGAGGTAGCTGTTACTGAAGTTGAGTTCAATCTTGTAAGTAATCTACCATAGTGACACAAAGTGGAAAGGGCTTGTATTGTGTTGTTGCCACTAAGGATAAAAGGATGATTGCATAGTTGTTCTTTGAATGTAGGGAGAAGACAATATTATCATCTACTTCATTTCATCGTACTTATTTCATTTTACTTAGTACTTTAATATGCTTCTAGGATAGCGGTTTTGGGTGTATTATTAGCTATAGATGCAGTTGAATAACAGTCTATAGATATTGATACGTGATGGTCATATGTTGATTATTCCATGGATAATCATAGTTGTAAAAACTGTAATTTAATCAATGCACAATCGTAATTTCTTCACCACAGCATGCTTTTTGTTTGGAGAGAAACCACTAGTGAAATATAGATCCCAGTCCATCTTCTTATTCAACCTCGGTCAAACGCTCTTTTCAATTTTATGCCTTTTGCATTTCCATTGCAATTAAATCTTTCATGTACTCGTGCTTTTAATCCTTGTAGCTAGCAAAACTAGTAAGACCGGCAACCTCGACAGTTTTGTTGGGGGTCAAGGCAGTTTTGTATCTACATGTGCATGTGTTGGTCATTTCCCGCCTTACTAAACTCCTGTTGGTTCTAGGGCACTTAAAGGAAATTGATGTTTGCTACAAACTCTTACACCTAGACGCCCAACACTTTCCTAGTTGAGAGGAAGCACACACGAAGAGCCTGGCTGAGAGGAAGCACACACGAAGAGCCTGGCTGAGAGGAAACGACCGAGTAGACCATTCCTAGTGGACATGGCTAGGTTCGTGTAGGACCAAGATTCTGATACAACAAAGTCAATCGGACGGGCCAAAATTGCATCCAGCAGGTTTGACTGAGCCTAATGCAAGCAACCAAACATGCCCCTAAATGCGTTACGCGGGAACAATTCCTTTTCTTTTTAGCGTAACACGGGAACAATTCCTATTCGCTGCTTATTTGCGGCAGATTGTTGTGGCTAGCCTAATTTGTGCTACATATGTTCCCGGTTTTAGGAACCTTCCAGAATGTTTCAGTCCGGTTTAGTTTTTTTTATCTCCCGTTGGTTCTTTTATTGGTTTTCTTTTGTTATTTTTCAAGTTTTATTTATTTTCTTGAAAAGATATTTGAAAATTTTAAAATATCGCCCAGAATTTCAAAGATGTTTGCTGTTTCAAAATTGTTTACAAATTCAAAAAATGTTTGAAATTTCAAAGAATTTTCGTGGTCTAAAAAATCTTTCCAATTTCAAAAAATCTTCGCATTTTTAAAAAAATGTTCAGAAATTTCGAAAACTGTTCACATTTTCAATAAATGTTCGGAATTTCAAAAATATTAGAAATTTAAAAAAGTCGCCGCGTTTCCACAACAACCTGTTCACAAAATTGAGTTTGATTGTGTTTTCAAAACATGTTCAGTGTTTTCAAGTAATAGTGGCATTTCCTGGTCTTCTTGTTTTTCGAGAGGTCAGAAAAATATTGCTGCGACAGGGATTCGAACTCCCAACCTTTTCGCTGCAAGCGCTCGGGGCTAACCACCAGGCTATACACCCGCATCTGTTGACATAGTTTATTTTTCCTTTTTATTTCGTTCTTCAACTCGGTTTATTATTTTTCTTTTTCCTTCATATTTTTGTTTTCTTTATTGTGCCATTTTTAAAGTTCGTGAGCTATTTTCTTTAAATTTGTGAATTTTTTTTGAAAATCCATGAACTTTTCTGAAATTCGATGAACTTTTTGTGAAATTTGATGAACTTTTTTCCAATTTTGATGAACTTTTTTTAAAATTTGATGAACCTTTTCCGAATTGGATGTACTTTTTTTCCAAATTTAATGAACTTTTTTCGAATTTGATGAACTTTTTTCAAAATCGATGAACTTTTTCCAAATTTTAAACTTTTTTTTGATGAACTTTTCTTCAAAATCGATGAACCTTTTCAAATTTGTGAACTATTTTTCAGAATCATTGAACTAGTTTTTCAAATTGGTATTCTTTTCACAATTTGATGAACTTTTTTCGAATTCTATGAACGTTTTTTAAAATTGAACTTTTATTACAAATCTATGATTTCTTTTTCATTAGTATGTTTTCTTTTTTGAAATGATTTATATGGTACAATTTATGTTAATGCTGTTTTTTAGGGGTATTGATGTTAATGCTGTACTAGGAGGAGTATTAAATAGCTTGGGTTTTTATTGTAGACAGCAACGTGGTCCTGGTGGAGTGGTTTGCTGCGCTGTTTCTTTCGGCCGCGTACACTCGCTCATTGGTTCGGATCCCACAACCTGCTAATATTTTTCTCCCACGATCGTTTTTAGAGGAGGCTGCTGGGCCGGCCCGCTAGGCGACCAGCGCGAGCGCCGCGAACGCTAAGCGGCGCAGAAGGCGCCGAACAGGACCTCCCTCCACGCGCTTCTACTACAGTGCCTGCCGATGGGCCGGCCCAGTCGGGCTTCGCTTTGTGCGTCACACCCTCTCTCTTGCGCGGCGACTAGAGCTGCCTTCCCGCTTACGCCTGCGGGAGCCCCCTCTCTCTCCCACTTCGCTCCTCTTTCTTTCACTTCCTTCCTCTTCCCCTCCGCTCTCGTCGGCGAGCACGGTATCGGCGAACCCTAGCGGCCCCGCCATGACGCCGCGCCCGTCGCCAACCGCCTCAACAAGTTCCCCCTCGTCGCCGCCTCCCTCGAGGTACCCTACCCGAGCCCGATCACGCCTCCCCCCTCGCTGAAATGACGGCGCGCCCAGCTATTCCGTGAACTGGAGCAAGCCTCGGTTATTCTCGATTGTTCGATTGGGTAATGCCGAAACCGCATGGATCATGTTATTATGTTACTGGGACATTCAATTTAATTTGAATCAAGACAATACTGCACGCTGCCTGGAGCACGCCCTTTGCCTTGTTCTGACTTGGGTGCTAATCTGTGAGTTACATGTATTTCCCTTTGTTGTGGTCCAGTTGATTCGCTTGATTTGACACACATATTTGTTTGATGAAATGCTAGACAAGAGGCCTCGTGAAGGAGCAAATTCGTTCCTTCAACTATTTCGTCACCAAAAAAATGCAGAAGATTGTGATGGCAAATAACCGCATCGTAGCACCCCAAGACCCGTCCATCTATCTTAGGCATGCAGCTATCCACTTGTTTACAGTCACTATTTTCTTTTTGTGTGTTTCCAGTCTTGTCTTAGTTTGCTTTGATGCAGATACACTGCAGTGCATCCACTGTTTCAAATAGCAAAAGGTCTTGCGCTAAGAGACTTTGGTCCAAACAAATGAACAAACATTTTAAATAGCGTGCTATAGCTCCGCTATAGCACGCTATAGCATTTGAAAGAGGTCCGACTCTAAGATGCTTAGCGCGCTATTTAAAACTTTGAGTGCATCTCGAAATTCCGTTTGCGTGTCCGTACTACAGCACTGATATTTTGACACCGCAATTCTGCCGTCTTAATGCTCGCACGTAAGTTTGAGAATCTTGTTGATATTGTTAATTTGTGCATTTTGCTACCATCATTATAAGTTCCCCGTTACCAAGATTTTCTTTTCTTCCTTCAGTTATGCTGCCCCCATAAGGGTTGATGTTGAATACACTGCCTATTTACGGGATAAAACGCTGACGCTACGGGAGGTAACCCATCTAATGTCTGGTTCAAATTTTCACCCCCACACATAATAGTACTCATTTTCCATGCATATGTCAAACGTAATCTTAAGTACCTCTTACAACCTTAGTTGCAAAGAAACTTAATCCCTGTTGTGTCTTGTTTATTTACTCCAGGAAAGTGCCACCATTGGGTACATGCCTATTATGCTCAGAAGCTGTTCTTGTGTTCTGAATGGGAAGGATGAAGATGAACTAGCAAGATATGGTCAGCCTATTTCTGGTCTTGTGACTGTTTATGGGGAAAAACGATATTTCTTATGTTATCATTTTTTGTTTTGTTTTGAAAGTTTGACTATTGGGCATGTAGGCGAGTGCCCTCTTGATCCTGGCGGCTACTTCATTGTGAAAGGAAATGAGAAGGTAGTTAAATCATCAACTGCTAATAGGATGACAATAGTAACAGTGCCAACTGGGTCTTATTTTTTCATGTGCAGGTCATTCTTATACAAGAAGAATTACCAAAGAATCATATTATTATTATGACCGATCGTAAAGGAAGGTCATACACTCATACTCCTTCCTGAATATAACCTTTTGTGGCCTTTGTCGACTATTTTGAATTTTGTACCAGCATCTAGTATATCCTTTGTTGTGTTAAGGGTTTGAAAACATGACATCAATTTTGTCAGTTACATGTGTCTGGCTATTCCTGACTACTTGGTTGGGTAGTTTACTTAAGTGAAATATTTTGATGGATAGACAGCTGTTATAAATAGAAATATTGGACACTAATAAAATCTTTGGTGTGAAGATAAAAAGAGAGAACCTATGGAAAAGGAGGAAGGGTATTCCGCTTTGGCTCATATAACAAGGTGGCCTTTTTTTTTTCTCATCAGGGTGACTGCGTCGGTTATGAGCAGTGCAGATGGAATAAAAAGCAAGACTCTAGTTGTCATGGACAACAAAAAGATCTATCTAGATTCGAATCAATTCACTAAGCTGGTATGCATTTGCTATCCCGTTGGTCTTTTAACCATTTCTTCCATTTAATAATAATATGAATCTTTTTTATTTGTAACCCTTGGTAGTATAGGATGACAGAAAAATTAATGTTGTACTTAATGACTCAGTTCTGTATCGATTATTTTGAATACTTTACAGTAGTAACTTGTTCGCTGGTGCCCTGGTGGTATGGTCCATTGGGTTTTGCCAGATTATAATTAATGGTGGACGGGAATGCAATAGGTTATGGAAGGATAAAGCTAGATGGACAGCTTTTTATGAGGGTTCAATACCTCTTGAACTTGACCAATAGTGCTGAGATCTAGAAATGAGCCCAAACAATGATTTGTGATTAGGCCAATCACGGTAGAATCCATGCTGACACAAATTTAGGAGCGCGGCAAGACCGTGCTAATTGAAAAGTAACATCGGGATGTTATTTTCCAATTGATACATCTTTCTGAATCTAAGCTAATGTTCCCAAATTTTGGAGCGCGACAACACTGTGCTAATGTTCCCAAATTTAAGCAGTCACATCCTTGAATAGGACAGACTCTGAGTAGGGAGTAGCCTTGTATGTTTCCTTGACTACAGACCTGGTAACTTCTTAACAAATGTGCATAAGGTCTTTGATTCCTGTATTGATGTGCAAGGAGTAATTGACATTCATATCTTAATTTCCAAGCTTTGAATTCCGCAGATTCCTATAATTGTTGTTTTGAAAGCAATGGGAATGGAAAGTGACCAAGAGGTTGTACAAATGCTTGGACGAGATCCAAGATATGGGGACTTACTATTTTTATCTATTCAGGTAGTTGTTTTCTGAGTTAGTTGAGACCTCAGAAGGACTACATAATTATTTGGTCTTTTAATCTTGTGAAAAGTGTTAAACCTTTCTCTTGTCCTTTTTTCTTGTTCTTTTCTTCTAGAGCTTATGTTTTTTTTACTTAAGGCTATTTAAATGGGTTTTACTTTCTTAGGAATGTGCCTCTGAGGGAATATATACACAACAACAAGCTCTTCAGTACATGGATGGCAAGGTGAAACTTGAACCGATAAGTGTGCCTTACTATCATCCTTAAAGAAACCTTTTGTTGTAGTTTGAATTATACCAAGCAATTTGCAGATCAGTAAATAGTGCATGAAGTGCATCATAAGCTTTGCAAGAGTATATCCCTTCATTACTGAGTCATGCATTCTCTGTAATATCCCCCGAGGGAGTGGTAGGAATTTCACTGTTCATTTAGCAGTCTTGGCAATTTCTGATATGTTCTGATTTCTAGAGGCACTTCCTATCTTTCTAGAAGAATAACATTTCACTTGGTTGGTAAGAAGCAGTTGCACTTATCCTATTTTTCATGGCCAGATGAGGGAGGGATGTATTTCTTTTACCTTTTATCATTACTAAGTTTTATATGTTTTAGTTGCATGTAAATGTGGCTTCATGTACTGAATTTGGCTATTTTTCTAGATGAAGTATCCGCATCAAACAACTATGAAAGTATTAACTGAAAGTTCATATTTTCTCTTAATTTTTATGTATGGTTCAGTAAATGTACTGTTAACTATAAGTTTCCAGATTTCTGTCTTAAACTAATTGGTAGAGACTAGCAAACAGAGCTGCAAACTTGTGTTCTTGTTCAGATTAAGTTACTTCATTACCTTCTATTTGCCACTTTCAGGTCCTACATAATCATTTCCTGGCGCATGTGCCGGTGAGATAAATAATGGGAACTCTACTACCTTGGCTTTGTAGCCGGTCTTCTTTCCTTCTCATGTCAATCGCACCTTCAGGTCAAGAATGGGAACTTGCGAGCAAAGAGCATATACACTGGTGTAATATTAAGGCGCATGATGGACGCAGTCTTGAATGCTGACACTTTTGATGACAAGGCAAGTTCAAAGCTACTCCCTGTATCACTTAAGTGAATGAGTCTTAAAAGAAGTCATCTAGCAAAAGCCAGTTTTTCTTGCCTTCGATATTGTTTCGTAAGAAATGAAATCCTTATATTGCAACTCTCTAATTATAGCTTAACACGCATAGTGGCTAACTGATTCTTATAAAACCTGACTGCAGAGTGATCTTGCTTGGTATTGGAATCTCTATTGAAACTTTATCATTTTGAACATTTTGATGGTCATAAATCATGATCTGGTACAACGCTCTGCATGTTAACTCTGTTTTGCCTGGTCTCTACTCTACCCACCATCGCCACAATCACTTTGTTTTGTGTTAGCTTCTATTCTTAGTCTGCATGAACAAGATTGCAAATATATCCTAACTTCGGATCTGTACACTAACTTGACGAAGTGTTATGTGACCCCCCCCCCCCCCCCCTCTCGACACTGGTCAAGTCGGGCCTTATAGTCATCCGTCTCCACCAGTTCGTGGTGTTGTGCGTCAAGAAAGTGAGTTCTCAGGCAGATCGATTCTCCGGGGAGTTCCTTTGGACAGGCAGAGCAGCCACTTTAGGCGGGCACTGACATGTTAGCTAGGCTAAGGTCTGCTGCCCCTTAGGGCTCGGCAGGTTAGGAATCCACGGCCTCCCCAGGTTGGCAATCAGCCTCTGGGTTCGCTGGTTATGGAGGATGTATACGGACCCCCAACGCCCTTGGCATGGGCTGGCATGCAATTCAGGAGAGACGAGCAGTGCGTGTTTTGAGCATCCACCAAGATGGTGATGGAATGTCTTCTCTCGTTTGGGAAGACTACTGGATATTGCCATATTGGTGGCAATTCCATCTCTGAGATTGCGCCCAAGCTACTCCGTCCTTTTAGTCTTGGGGCGCAATCGGAAGCGCCGTACCGTCGTGGATAGACGATGGATCTCTGACATTCATGGGGCCCTTAACCTGTTTCAAGACTTACTATAACATCCACTTTCAAGGGTCGGTGGCATCGGTCTCTTGAAATTGAATTGGAGGTCTTGGGCTCCCCCGAGGGTGAAGTTCATCTTGCTGGCATGCCAGGACTGCTGCTGGACAGCAGCAAGGCTCGCCAGGAGGGGCCTGCCGCACTCCCTGTGCTGTGTGCTTTGCGACCAAGCGGGGAGACCATGTGCCACATCTTGACTGGCTGCTCCTTGCGCTCCCTGTGGCACAATGTGCTTTCTTGGATCCGATCGACTGTCCACCCCAACTCCGGCGGCACCTAATCAGTGCATCGAGACTCAAAGCGTTTGCGTTTAATCTAGAGTAAATATACCCCTGAAATGTAATCGGGGTAATGTTATAAAATTCTAGGGAAGCTTCTGCAGTATATTGGCTCCTATGTAACATGCTTAGGTGTGCGAATAGGTGTCAAAGTTGCAGCGTTAAAAGTCATTCACTTGGGAAGGTAACTGTATCAACTTCAGAGAATTAAACTAACTAAAACATATATAATCTTTTGTTTATTAGGGTGGAATAATAGGAAAATTGCGTATAAGAAATCAACCACTTTTACATAGAAAGAATGAAAATATACTAACTTCCTCAAGCGCACGCAAAACTGTCTTCAGAAATTTGCACGTTTATGACCTGTTGTCAAGTGACCTTTTGTTGAATATCTTGCAGGATTATTTAGGAAATAAGAGGCTGCAACTGTCTGGTGAACTAGTATCCCTGCTCTTCGAGGTGATTAGTTTCTCTAATCATTTCATTAGATGGTTGCATTATGTGGTTTTATCTCCTACAGTGTTTTTCTTTGTGAAGGATCTGTTCAAAAGAATGAATTTGTTGGCTATGGATATTATGGGCAAAACTATGAGCAACAATACAAGTGAAGATCGTGACGGAGTCCTGAATTTTAAGCAGGTACATATTTATGGATGCTAATTTCTGCCCTCCTTTTGCATTTCAATTATTGTAGCTTGTGTTATACCTTGATGAACTTACTAAGTGAAGAAGTATCTTTCTGTTGCTGTTTTATGCTAAGCTCATAAACTCCACATGTGAAAATGCCTTTATAACTACAAAGTTTATTAATCAGATCCATAGAGTATTTATCATCTTGGGTGAAAACAGAGAGCAATTTTTTTTAACCTTGGAGTCCCTGCTTTACTGCTCGATGCTGTCCATTTCAACTGTGTCAATAACCTTAACCAGGCTGCTAGTTGCACTTGCACCGTCAAAAACAATGACATGTGCCAGAGGGGTCAGTGTGTATTACAGTTCATGGTTTGATCTTGCAACAAAACTTAGAGCCTACAGCTAGTTGGCCTTCTTGAAAGCCGCAAATCAGTACTTATTATGTGCTGCTGTTATTTAGTCCTTCGATAATATAATAGCTTAATTGTCTTCGTGTTTATGATGAAGTAAAGTTTCATTCCTGGAAATGCCACTGCTATGTAACATATTGCCTGACTATTGACTTGACAGCCTAATGTGCAATGCACCGGAGAAATCCATTACCTTTTTATTCTTGCTCTGCGCATTATATTGGAATTGGTTTATCATTGGGATGCCCAGACAGCTATCTTACATGTATAACTTCCTTATTTTGCAGATAATAGAGAGGGCTTCTAACATAACCTCTGGTATGGAGTTGGCCATTAACACAGGAAATTGGAACACAGGACAATTTGGTATGAGTAGAAAAGGTGTATCACAGGTATCTGGGTTCCGCCCCCCCTTCTCTAATCTATAGATATTTTGGGATTTAAGTTTTTCTTTTGCTTCTATATAGACGCTTTCTAGGCTATCCTATATGGCATCTTTAGGCTACATGACACGCATATCACAAGAATTAGAGAAGACCCGGAAAACAAATGGGCCCCGTGCATTGCACCCTAGTCAGGTGAGGTTAGAATGGTAGCTATATTTCTACTTCGTAAAGAAACAACAATATACGTGAAGATCTGAAACCTCAGAACTGTTTCTATTTGCTCCTTGTGAACTATTTTTATGGCAGTGGGGTATGCTTTGCCCATGCGATACTCCCGAAGGAGAACTTTGTGGATTGACAAAAAATTTAGCTTTGTTAACTCACATTACAACAGATCAAGAGGATGATGGCCCACTGATGAAGCTGGTTTGTTTTCTCCTAATTCAGTTATTTTTATTTTTGTTGTCTTTAATGCTTTGTGCCCGACTGCCTGTGTGGGCATGTTCTTGTGTGTATTGAGGTACTGATGAGCTCATATCCAACCATTGCTTGATTCGTGTTGTTTTGGGAATACGACTGCACCCACTACGATTGGGCACCTTTACACAGTGTGCTCAGTGGGAAATCATGTAGGTTGTACGTGAAGTTGTAGATTTATTACTAGCCACCATAGTTTTTTGTGTGCATGTGCCTATGTCTGCATGATTGCATGCATACTGTTTATAATAATTACTCGAAATGATCTGAGCTGCAACAACACAATTTACTGGTAGTTCCTATAATTAAATAGATTGTACATACTTCGAAAAAAACTAGATTTTACATACTAGCAGAGGCAGAGCACAACTCAGCGGTCACATGTGGTCATTAATCACCTAAATAGTCAGTATGCACCCTATATGCAATTTGATTGTGGTCTAACCTGCTGCATTTTTTTAGTTCTTTACATCCATTGTATAAAGAAGTGCCACAAGTTATGAGCAATCTTATACATTCCACTTTTGTTCATTATGTACCAGTGTTATACTTTAGGTGTGGAAGATTTATCAATTTTATCTGCAGAAGAAGTTCATGCATCAGACTCATTTCTGATCATGTTCAATGGATCAATACTGGGGAAACATAGGCAACCTCAGGTCTAATTTCTTATAAACATTACCTTTGCCTTTTCTTCTTCCTTTCTTAATTTTTCGTTAAGCCACCCGTGATTCTTTTCAGAGATTTGCTGATAATATGAGAAAACTGCGTCGGTTAAGCTCATCTTGGGACTTTGTAAGCATTTTTGTTAATCAGAAGCAGGTATTTTTTTTCTTGATTTCTACTAGCTAGCTTACTATGAATACTGCATCATAATAAAATTGGAAGTATAAGCTGTAACAGTTTTGCAGCACATAATAAAATCATCTGGCGACATACTTGTGTATGTGAGGAAAAAGAATTCTAACAGCTAATTTATCTCCAGGCCTGGGGAAATAGCTCCTTGCCTTCTGGAATCAATTTGATGGATACAGTGATTGTGGCATGTGACACAAATATTTAAAAAATATCAGTAGTGTCGTTTGTGTCCATGTTATCATCGTTTGCAGTGATATGATATTACTGTTACTACTGTTCCATGTTATCTAGGAGGGGCCATATAATTGTATGTGACCCTTGTTGCTGAGTTTATTCTTTTTCCTCCAGAAGTTGTACCAGCCTTTTAATTGTACAAAACTGAAGATATAGCCGGGATCTTAAGATTTAGGTTGCTCACATGAAGCAAACCGTGGCTATATGTTCAGTTTCATAATTAGGTGTCTTGGTCAATGAGTACCATGCTATTTCTGTGGATGTACCTGAAATTGCGAAAAATAGCACACAACTCCCTCCGTTCCATAATTCTTGTCGTGGTTTTAGTTAAAATTCGAACTAAAACCACTAGAAGAATTATGGAACGGAGGGAGTACTATCTTGTTTGTTGGTTGATTGGTTGCTGTGGTATTTATCTCTTTTTGTTCTCAAAAGGATGATTTGGATCTAATAACTTGTCGACATTTCTAGCGTTGCATTCACATTGCCTCTGATGGCGGTCGCGTTTGTCGTCCACTTTTAATCGCTGATTTGGGAATATCAAGGGTCCAAGACCATCATATGCAGGAACTGAGGGTTAGTGCATCACATGCTGTTTTATCTATTGGTTGTTTTTTGTTATCTAGTTCAGAACTGCTTTTTTCTGTTCTAGGCTGGTCAACTCTCATTTGACGATTTTCTGCGTTTTGGGTTGATTGAATATCTTGATGTCAATGAAGAGAACAATGCATTGGTATAACATGATTCTTCTGACTTTCCCTTTATGGTTTATTTAATTTCTTATAATGTGTTTAAGATCATCCAAACAGATTGCATTGTATGAGCATGAGGATCAAGATGATGTTCAGAGAAGCAGAATCACACACATTGAAATAGAGCCCTTGACTATATTAGGGGTTGTGGCTGGGCTTATTCCTTATCCACACCATAACCAATCTACACGTAACACTTACCAGGTAAGGATTTGGGTTATTGTTGCACATAAGATTCATTGCATCTCTCGTTTACATTTTTTTCATCTGCAGTGTGCAATGGGTAAGCAAGCAATGGGAAATATTGCGTATAATCAGGTAAGAAGCAGCTTGAGTTGTTTCTGACCATTTAATTATGCATGTGTTTTTGTTTTGTTGCACTCACATCAATGCAGCACGAGTTGGCCTGGTTGGTTGCAACTGCAACGTACACATTTGACTGTTTAAAAGTATCTAAATCACATTCGTATGACATTTGATTTAACTTTACAATGTTGTTATACTCTGGCCCTTGTTCTAAGCTTGTTTCCTTACTGACGTGAAATAATGTTTCTTTGGAATGTGTTCAGTTGTCCCGGGCAGATTCTCTACAATATTTATTAGTGTACGCGCAATGTCCCCTGGTTACAACAAAAACAATCGAGTTGGTTCGTCACTTGCCCCCTCCTCTCCCTCCTCATTTGAAATTTGATGTTACATAGTTTACTACATATCTTTTCAGGTGGGATATGATAAGCTTGGGGCTGGGCAGAATGCAACTGTTGCTGTCATGAGTGATAGTGGATATGATATTAAAGATGCAATTGTATTCAATAAATCATCCCTTGATCGAGGTTTTGGTCGTTGCATAAGAATGAAAAGGTAATGCTATGCTTAATAATTCAAATAAAGATGCTCTTCCTTTTATTCTGCTTTGGTTCTTATAGTGTATCTTTGGTTCTTGTTCTAAAGGTACACGGTGGCAATGCAGAAGTATGGGAATAATAGGTCAGAAAAGAATGTTAAACCAGAGAGAGATAAAGATGATATTTTGAAGAAGCAGAATATGCAGGTAGGAAAAGCACCGACCAGTGACTGTTCTGACTTCTGACACTACAAGACCCTTCATTTTTCTCACTAGATTGGCATAGTAGCCAGTTTTAAGTATTTTATTATGAGTTTTTTTCCAGCAGTTTTTGTCTGACTTTTATTATTTGTATATCATTTATAATGGGTGGTATTATTGAAATGGGCTTTCCAGTCCCAATTTGGCTGAAGTTATTCACGTCTTCTTAATTTGTCTACTCGGTATTGGGAATTGGTATTACATTTTTCTGTATACTCCTAAGTCAGGGAACTTTTGATAGGTTTTGGATAAAGATGGATACGCCAAGCCAGGTCTAATAATCCGCGATGGTGATATCTATGTGAACAAGAAAACTCCCAAGAATACTGCAAAAAGTCCTGGTGTTACATCAACCGACAGGTCACTATTCTTGTGTTTTTGTGGTTATTATGTTCCATCTTCTATTATTTTGGCTCCAAAGTTTTTCTGTTCAATAACGTTATATGTTCTCAGTCGCTTGAAACATTGCTCATCCAGGGACTATGAAGACTACCCAGCTATTTACAAAGGTGATGATGATGAGACAACTGTAGTTGATCGTGTAATACTTTCCTCAGATAGTAATGACAACTTGACCATCAAGTGTATTATCCGTCACACTAGGAGGCCAGAGGTATGGTCTATTCGCTGAATCCCTTAAGTTTGATGTACAGAATAATGAAGGTAAATATTTGTGTTCCTGTTTGTGATGCAGGTCGGTGACAAATTTAGTAGCAGACATGGACAGAAAGGTGTTTGTGGTACCATTCTTCAGCAGGAAGACTTCTCCTTCTCTGAGAGAGGAATATGCCCTGATTTAGTTATGAATCCCCATGGATTTCCAAGGTTTTATATTGGCTTTGGTTATATTGTATGCTTTTCCTTTTTTGCTGATTTCTTCTATATCTATCTGTTAGTTAAGTTTGTTCTCTGGAGCCACAACCATTCAGTTGGTTGTTTTCTGTTATTTAGCTCATCTTCAATTTAATACGAAAGATTGGGACTCCTTATTTTGCCGGAGTATACCCATTTTGGTATTCAAATGTGTGTGTAGACATCATGCTCTTTCTCTCTTCTTCTTTCTAACTCAATACTACACACATTTAGTATATACCTCTGTCCACTGTCACTGAAATGAGTGAATCTACACACTAAAACGCCTCTAGTTACACTCATTTCAGCGACAGTTAATTCTGGACGGAGAGAGTATTTGAGAAGAAAGTTGAAGATACTCGCCCTACGGGATTGTGATATTAGACTTGTGAGTTATTGAAATTAATGTGACACCTAGAAATAAATCAATTTGCATAATTATTCCATGCTCTTGGTTGTGATTCTGACACTTGAGGTACAAGAGCTAGACATGTCTAGAAGGACCACCCAGTCTTCCAGTTCATATATACTGGCTATGTGCATGCTTAATATCGCTTACATGATTAAATTCTGTTTGCCTGATACTGTCTATTAGTTATATTGTGTTGCTGGTTACTGTGAAAGTATTTTCACGACATGCTGACTCTCCTTAAGTTCACTAGTGGTATGACGGTAGGACAAATGCTTGAACTTCTTGGCGGAAAGGCTGGTGCATCATGTGAGCAATTTTATTATGGCAGTGCATTTGGTGAACCAAGTGGTAATGCTAATAAAGTTGAAGACATGAGGTAATATTATTCTTTCATGATATTATTTCATCTTGGAATGTTCTCAATTATTCTTCAACATTGCTTTCATTGGTATTAGCTATACTCTTGTCAAGCACGGCTTCAACTATCATGGAAAAGATTTATTGTACTCAGGTGTGTTTCCTAAGAAGTTCTGATGATCTTTATATTTTCATGTTATTCCTAGCCTGTGTTGAATAGATTCGACTGAACTCGAAACCATGATGCTGACGCTAATATGCAAATAAAGTAAGCCATATGAGAACTTGATTTTTTTTCTCAAACATGCTGTGTTTCATTTGTAGTAGAAGAAGAATATGAGAACTTGATTTGTTTCATTTACCTTGAGTTGATGGATAATTTCTACGATTAATCTTGTATGTGCATTATGAAAATATCTACTTTGTGAACTTAGATCGCAAAATATGGGGCTGCCTATGGTTAAACAACTTGCCTACTACAGTTTTTGCTGGTTTTTGGTCAAACTGTTCACCTGCCGGTTTCCTGGGCAGTGATTGGTTTTTGGCCTCGAATATGTAGCCATGATGTACTGGTGCTTCTTAGATGAATCTAAAGCTTCAAATCTTGAAAGATTGAAATTCCAAAATTTTCTTGAAATAAAAATTGGTTGAAAACTGTTTGGTTTTCCTGTTATGTGTTACGACAAACTGACTATGGAGCTCCTTGTGCTGAAAATAGATTCCGAAACCCTCCTTGAATTAGAAAATGGTTTATCATCTTCCTTGTTCTACATTTTTGCCATTTCTACCAATTGCTGGGCATTGACCACATGTTGAATGAGTTTTTGGTGAAAAAGTGTATGCTAAGTTCATACAATGAATGGGAAACTGTTGAGATGATCCCACTGTATGGAAAAGAGTCGAGATGATCCCCTGAACTGTGGGGGCGTGTCAACTCCAGCCTGAACTATTAAACCCTTTAATTGCCTGCAAGGCTGGTCTTCACCACATGGTGGATGCAGAGGCCAGGGCTTGTCCTCCTCCCCGAAGGAAAAAAAATAGATTTGTCAGATGTTCTTTCTGCATGGTTCGTGTGCAACATCTGCCTGGTCCCGTCAGGGTTCTTGAGCGCTGACTGTTTCACCGTTTTCAGGCACTTTAGGCCACCCTCTTCAGGCATATATCTTCATGGGGCCAATCTACTACCAGAAATTGAAGCACATGGTAGGCAGAGTCTTTGTTTTTTGGTTATGATCTATTTTGCTTGTCCTTAAAATATGTTATGTTTTCTACTGCTACTATTTGTCCACTATGCCTTGGTGTACAGTAATATTTTAAGGGTTGATAATGACAATATAGATTTTAGTTTTTAGAGATGTGTTGCAAGATGCTCTAATTTGGCACAGAACAAAGATACCTTGAACTTGTCCGGGTTGGAATAGGTTGTAATATCTTGAATTTGATATGATTGTTTTTATTGATCCCTTTCAGCTTGCTTGATATTTTATTTCTAATTTATTATCTAGCTTCATATATATGAATTCTTCAGGTTCTTGATAAGATGCATGCTCGAGCTTCTGGACCACGAGTTGCATTGACCAGGCAACCTACTGGAGGGCCAAACAGCAATGGAGGTTTTTCATCTCCCTTTACACATGCTGCGCTTAAATGACTGAAGCTTCATATCTTGTCTTGTTAACAATCCTGTTGCTCGTTTTAAAAATGTTTGTTTTTTCACAGGCCTGCGTCTTGGTGAGATGGAGCGTGATTGTTTAATTGCGCATGGTGCTAGTATGGTGATATTTGAACGTCTATTACTGTCGAGTGACCCATATCAAGTGCAGGTAATCTTTGAAGTAGATTCTGATACTTTCAGTAGGCTGGACAGATGGTATCATGCAAGAAGCATAAATGTGCATGTTGTTTTTGTTGTCGTAGCATTGGTAATCGTATGAAACATGCCAACCCTGTAACTCAGTTCTTGATTATGGTCGGTTGGTTAATCTAGCATTCAAATCAAATAATTTTTGCATCCGTCAACTCTGAAAGATTGTAAGTGTTATCTGTTCTGCTGCTCTTTTAAATATATTTCACTGAATTTTGGCTGCTGTTTTTCCTTCTGGGCGGGGCGGGGTGACTATGGAGGTTTACAGTTTATCCAGAAGAATACATTAAATAATTTTAACCTATCCCATGGTTGGAGCCTTTGCTAATGATATAAAGATGGGTTGCCATTTGTCTGGTACGACCTTGTTATGTGGGGATGTGTGACCATATAGATGGTTCTAGCATTAAGTTTTTTCTACATGTTTTGTCAAATTGCTGCAACATTTTATCTTCTGAGTAAATGCGTGCATATGCTATTAACATCTTTAGGCAATTTCGAACTGCTTAGTTGCACAAACTGCAACAATTTGTATGCAGGATGCAAGTATAGCAAATGAGATAACACGAGTTTTAGGCAATCTAATGTTAGGCATATATGGTTGTTCATGTTCTCCAGGTTTGCAGAAAATGTGGTTTGTTAGGCTACTACAACCACAGACTCAAAACCTCCTTCTGTTCATTTTGCAAAAGTGGAGAAAATATGCAGCAACTGATGATGCCCTATGCCTGCAAGCTATTGTTTCAGGTACTGCAGAAGGGAGGGAGTGAAAATAACAATGTTAAGTGAGACAGATTAATTGTTTTCCTGAGATATTTCGTATGCTCTCCTAATCCAGGGCCTGAAGCTGAATTGTGTGCCTAGTTTTGGTTGCTTGGATATCCTCAGTTTCATTCAGGTTACATATTGTCTGGCTATCTATCTTTTTCAGGAACTGACAGCGATGAACATCGTTCCAAGGTTAAAGCTAACCGAAGGATAACTTGTAACGCAGTGCACAGATGATCTCGGAAGGATAATAGGAGCGTCTTAGGTGAAGTGATCTCCATTTTGTTCTTGAAGCCTGATGCGTTACGCGGGTTGCTGTAAAAATGAATTTGTGTATATGAGATGAGAAGTTCTTGTGATATAAAGAGGAAGTGAAATATGTTTGGTTCCAAGAAAAGGAGAATGGAGCGATTCCCACTTCCCAGTGTGCCTCGCTTTTTGCAACTGAACTGTTTGATTTTGGGCGCAAATGCAGACAGACTATATAAGCTTCACCATTAAAATGGCTTCACCATTAAACCCCCGCCGTTGGTGATGAATTTGCACCTTGTCAAAATGGCTTCGCTCCTCCTGAACCTCCTCGATCAGAGCACTGAAAGGCCCCAAGTTTTGTCCTTCAAAGCTCCGCACAACCTCCAGGCTATCAGATGAGAGATCCATCTTTCGCACGTGCAAGTCCTAGGCAAGCACCAAGCCTCGCCACAAGCCGCTGAATTCAAGATAGATGGTTCCGTCAGTCCCTGGTATACAATAGCAGGCCCTTCTGACTGCACTACAATTCCAAGTAGGGGAGTCGGTTTTGCGGAAAAAAAACCCGGAGCTCAAGCGATCCGGCGGCGATGGAGAGACAGAGTGGGTGAGATGGCGGCGGCGACTCAGGCGGCGTTACCGGTGGGGAAGATGCGGGTGGGCACCCGGGAGGGGGTGGGGGTGGGGGGGGGGGGCTGTGCGTGGGTGGGCACCCGGGAAATAGTGGCGGTCGGGGATTCCTACCAATCTATCATAACGTCAGGTCCCCTACCTATCGTAATTGTGACACCGAGGTGTTATTGTAAGTATGGTTAGTTCATAATATTTGCTGAAACCTGAATGCTGGCTTTGCATATTTACAACAACAAGAGCAAATAGAGTTTGTAAAAGTTTTTCTTTATCACTTTCAGTTTATCAACTGAATTGCTTGAGGACAAGCAAAGATTTAAGCTTGGGGGAGTTGATACATCTCCAATGTATCTACTTTTCCAAACATTTTTCCCTTGTTTTGGACTCTAGCTTGCATGATTTGAATGAAACTAACCCGGACTAACGCTGTTTTCAGCAGAACTGCCATGATATTATTTTATGTGTAGGAAACAAAATTTATCGGAATGACCTGAAAATCCTCGGAGATAAGTTTCAGAAAATATAAAAAATACTGGCAAAAGATGAAGACCAGGGGCCCCACACCCTGTCCACGAGGGTGGGGGGCACGCCCACCCCCTCTGGGCGCGCCCCCTGTCTCGTGGGCCCCCTGGAGCTCCGCCGACCTCAACTCCAACTCCATATATTCCGTTTCATGGAGAAAAAAATCAGACTGGAAGTTTCATCACGTTTTACGATACAGAGCCGCCGCCAAGCCCTAATCTCTTTCAGGAGGGCTGATCTGGAGTCCGTTCGGAGCTCCGGAGAGGGGGATTCGTCGCCGTCATCATCATCAACCATCCTCCATCACCAATTTCATGATGCTCACCGCCGTGCGTGAGTAATTCCATCGTAGGCTTGACGGTGATGGGTTGGATGAGATTTACCATGTAATCAAGTTAGTTTTGTTAGGGTTTGATCCCTAGCATCCACTATGTTCTGAGATTGATGTTGCTATGACTTTGCTATGCTTAATGCTTGTTACTAGGGCCCGAGTGCCATGATTTCAGATCTGAACCTATTATGTTCTCATGAATATATGTGTGTTCTTGATCCTATCTTGCAAGTCTGTAGTCACCTATTATGTGTTATGATCCAACAACCCTGAAGTGACAATAATCGGGATACTTCTCGGTGATGACCGTAGTTTGAGGAGTTCATGTATTCACTATGTATTAATGCTTTGGTCCGGTACTCTATTAAAAGGAGGCCTTAATATCCCTTAGTTTCCGCCAGGACCCCGCTGCCACGGGAGGGTAGGACAAAAGATGTCATGCAAGTTCTTTTTCATAAGCACGTATGACTATATTCGGAATACATGCCTACATTACATTGATGAATTGGAGCTAGTTCTGTGTCACCCTATGGTATAGCTATTACATGAGGAATCGCATCCGACATAATTATCAATCATTGATCCAATGCCTACGAGCTTTTCATATATTGTGCTTCGCTTATTTACTTTTCCGTTGCTACTGCTACAATCACTACAAAACCCAAAAATATTACTTTTGCTATCGTTGCCATTACTATCATACTACTTTGCTACTAAATACTTTGTTGCAGATACTAAATTATCCAGGTGTGGTTGCATTGACAACTCAACTGCTAATACTTAAGAATATTCTTTGGCTCCCTTTGTGTCAAATCAATAAATTTGGGTTGAATACTTTACCCTCGAAAGCTGTTGCGATCCCCTACACTTGTGGGTTATCAAGACTAACTTCTGGCGCCGTTGCCGGGGAGCATAACTCTATTCTCTGAGTCACTTGGGATTTATATCTGCTGATCACTATGAAGAACTTGAAAGATCAAAGAACTAAAATTTATCCCTCAACTACGAGGGGAGGTAAGGAACTGCCATCTAGCTCTGCACTAGATTCTCCTTCTGTTATGAATAAGCTTGCGACACCTAAACCTGCTACTGCTATGAATTCTGATATGTCGCATGTTATTGATGACGCCACTTCTGCTATGCATGATACTTATGATGAAACTACTTCTATGCTTGATACTACTGTGCCATTAGATGAATTTCTTGATGAATAACTTATTAAGGCTAGGGAGAATGAAATTATTGAAAATGAAATTATTGATGAAAGTGATGATGAAGGTTCTCCTTCTAATTATGAATTGCATGTTGTTCCTGAGGGTTATGTTATGCATGAAGAAACTGCTAGAGATTTTATTGCTTGTAATGATAGGTCAGATCTTAAGAAATTGTTAGCTAAGCTGAAACAAAAGACTCTAAATGCTAGAATGAAACATGACTCTGCTTTTGCCACTTCACCTATCTTTGTTACTGATAAGGAATATGAATTCTCTGTTGATCCTGAGATTATTAATTTAGTTGAATCCGATCCTTTCTATGGCACTGAATCTGAAACTGTTGTGGCATATCTCACCAAGTTAAACAATATAGCCACCCTGTTTACTAATGATGAGAAGTCTCACTATTATTATATCCTTAAGATATTTCCGTTCTCATTAAAGGGTGATGCTAAGACTTGGTTTAATTCTCTTGATCCTGGTTGTGTGCGTAGTCCCTAGGATATGATTTATTACTTCTCTGCTAAATATTTCCCCGCTCATAAGAAACAAGCTGCCTTGCGGGAAATATATAACTTTGTACAAATCGAAGAAGACAGTCTCCCACAAGCTTGGGGGAGGCTTCTCCGATTACTTAATGCTTTGCCTGATCAACCTCTTAAGAAAAATGAAATACTTGATATCTTTTATAATGGACTAACCGATGCTTCCAAGGACTACTTGGATAGTTGTGCTGGTTGTGTTTTCAGGGAAAGAACAGTCGACCAAGCTGAATTACTATTGAATAATATGTTGACTAATGAAAATAATTGGACTCTTCCTGAGCCAATTCCTGAGGCAATTCCTGAACCAATTGAGCCAACTCCTGAGCCTATTCCTAAACCTACTCCGAATAAGAGAGGTGTTCTATTTCTCAGTCCTAAAGATATGTAAGAGGCAAAGAAATCAATGAAAGAAAAAGGTATAAAAGCTGAAGATGTTAAGAATTTACCTCCTATTGAAGAAATACATGGTCTTAATATACCGCCTGTTGAAGAAACACATTGTCTTGATAACCCGACACAGGTAGTAAAGATAATTCTCTCTATAGATATGATAAAGTTGAAATTCCCTCTACTAAATTTCATAGCCCATGCTTAGATGAATTTGATGACTTTATGGATAAACAAGCAAATTTCAATGATTATGTTAGTAGACAATTGAAAAATAATGCTTATATGATTGGATGCTTGAGTGATTATATGACTAGAGTTAAAGGTGAACTTGAACTCACTAGTAAACATGTCTCTATGGTTGCCACTCAAGCTGAACAAGTACTTAAGGCTCAGAATGAATTGCTAGATGAACTAAATAATAAACATGATTTTGCTGTTAGAGTGGCTACTAGAACTGGTAAAATGACTCAGGAACCTTTGTATCCTGAAGGCCACCCTAAGAGAATTGAACAAGATTCTCAGAACAATAATCTAGATGCTCCTAGTTCTTCTAAGAAGAAGAAAAAGACAAATGATAGGACTTTGCATGCTTCTAGTGAATCTAATGTAGAAACACCTGAGAATCCTAATGATACTTCTATCTCTGATGCTGAAACACAATCCGGAGATGAACATGAACCTGATGATAATGCTAATAATGATGTTCATGTAGATGCTCAACCTAGTAATAACAATGATATAGAAATTGAACCTGATGTTGGTCTTGATAACCCACAATCAAGAAACCAACGTTATGATAAGAGAGATTTTGTTGCTAGGAAGCATGGTAGAGAAAGAGAACCATGGTTCAGAAACCCATGCCTTTTCCTCCTAAACCATCCAAGACAAAGGATGATGAGGACTTTGAGCGTTTTGCTGAAATGATTAGACCTGTTTTCTTACGTGTGCGCTTAACCAATATAATTAAAACAAACCCTTATGCTAAATATATGAAAGACATCATCACTAATAAGAGGAAAATACCTGAAGCTGAGATTTCCACCATGCTCGCTAACTACACCTTTAAGGATGGAATACCTAAGAAACTTGGTGATCTCGGAGTACCCACTATACCTTGCTCTATTAAAAGAAATTATGTTAAAACTACCTTATGTGATTTAGGAGCCGGTGTTAGCGTTATGCCTCTTTCCTTGTACCGTAGACTTGAATTAAGTAAGTTGACACCCACTGAAATATCCTTGCAAATGGCTGATAAATCAACTGCTATACCTGTCGGCATTTGTGAGGACGTGCCTGTTGTTATTGCGAACGTTACTATCTTAATAGATTTTGTCATTCTTGATATTCCCGAGGACGACATTATGTCGATTATCCTCGGTAGACCCTTTTTAAATACTGCAGGTGCTGTCATTGATTGCAACAAAGGCAATGTCACCTTTCATGTTAATGGAAATGAGCATACGGTACATTTTCCAAGGAAACAACCTCAAGTTCACAGCTTAAATTCTATTGAGAAAATTCCATCAATTATTATTGGAGGTTTTGAATTTCCTCTCCCTACTGTCAAGAAAAAGTATGATATTCTTATTGTTGGGGATGTTCATATCCCCGTTGAGGTAACTTAGTGTTATTCAAAATTTCTCTGGTTCCGTGTTATTCGTAATGAGTTTGTTAACAAGACTTAATTAACCTTGTTAGTGGATTCATTTTGATGATCATGAGATGGATGAAACTAGAAGGCACAACCTTCTGTACCCTCCTTTTACTTCTGTTATTTAAATTAAATAAAGCAAAAATAGTATTATCTGTCTGTTTTCTGAATTATCCATGCAATGAAAAATATCCTGAAAATAAAAGTGCTCCAATTGCCCTGCAAATTAAGTATGATTTTTTATGGAATATTTGAGGATTTTAGGCACTGAAATCACTGCAGGATGGGCAATCACCAAGCCACGAGAGTGGAGGGCGCGCCCACACCCCCTGGGCACGCCCCCCTTTCTCGTGGGCCCCTGGTGGACCCGCTCCACTTATGCCAGCACCCACACACTCCATCTTCTTCCCAAAAAAACCCCATCCAGCTCAAGCACGAGTTCTAGCTCATTTTGCTGCGATTTTCGATCTCCTTGCTCAAAGCTCCATTCACAAAACTGCTTTGGGAGATTGTTGCTTGGTATGTGACTCCTCCATTGGTCCAATTAATTTTTGTTCTAGTGCTTTATTCATTGTAAATGCTTGCTATCTTGGTGACCATGTTCTTGAGCTTGCATGTTAAATTTATGAGGTTCCAAGTAATTCTAATGCATGAAATAGGCTCTAGGCACTTGTAGGAGTAGTTGCTATCAATCTTGTTTAGTTTTATTCACTTTGGTTTTGAAGTTACTAAAATTTCAGAAATTTTTCAGAAAAAGAATTATGTCTAGGAGAATGTACCAAGGTGATTCCTCAATAAAGAAAGAACTCAGGATTGCTATACGTGAGCAAGACGATGAACTACCGAGGGATGCAGACGTACGAGCTTGTGAGTGGCCACCAGACTATTTTATGGTCGAAGCAGGCTTTAAGGAGGAATTTGACGCATATGTGCGTAATGCCGATCTGGAGGACTTCTTATAAGATAAGTGTCCTCAGTACTATCAATTGACTGATTCATTTGTGCGAAGGTTTAAATATAAATGCACATGTAATTCTCCGAGTGTCCTATTTGATATCTATGATACATCTTATACCATGGACTTAGAGGATTTTACAACTACTTGCAAACTTCCACAGTGGGGCAATATTTATGATCCCCACAAATCTGAATTTAGAGATTTCCTTGCTAGTATTACTGTGGGAGAATCTAGGGATATTGCACAAGCTACCATAGGGAGCATTCATTTTCCTGCTATACATTATTTTGCACTCTTCATCGGTAGATGCATTAACGGTAAAGATGAAGCATGTCATATGTGTGTGCCTGATCTTTGTGTCCTCAAGAGTGTTGTGTTAGGTTATAAAGATTATAACTTGGGGGCAATAGTTGCATGTAGGTTGCATAAAAATGGTAGAGCTGTAGATTTATTTGGAGGAATTTATGCACTCGTGTGGCAAATTATCTTGGTATAGCCCCATGAGAGGGGGATATGATGTTACCTCCTGCTTATTTAGATTATGATGCTATGGTCCAACATCATTTTCTTAAGAGTAATGAACAATTCCTCCAGTATCGACTAATCTTTGATAGACATAGCGCTGTCCATGTTACTCTTCCTACTACTTTCCTTTTTGATTACCAGGCAAAATGAAGATATGTTGTTACCAGGGAGGAAGCAGCTGAACACGAGGGGAGAGCGGAGGCGGCTCGCCAACATGCCACAGCTCAGGAGGCATTTGCTGCTGCATCTCAGTACAACCCCAGTTACAACTAGGGATATCAGCCAGGCTACCCTTGGCATTAGACCAACTTAGGCCAAAAGCCTAAGCTTGGGGGAGTACGTATTTCTCACCGACCTTACATTCATGTTCACACACTATTCTAGTCGTCGGTGCTCATACTCTTTCATTGTATTATCCATGCTAGTTTAATTTTCTTTTTCTAGTTTTCTTCTTGTGTGTTTGATAAACCTTAAGAAAAACAAAAATTTAGTTAGTTTAATTTCCATGCTTGTAGTAGAAATTAAAATGAAAACCCAAAAAGATTTCTCGTTCTTCTTTTACTTGTTGGGAGCTTTCCCGTGTAAATAGTTTTATTTTCTTTTCTTTCCTTTGGGGGTCGAGAGTAGAAGACCATATTGAAAATGTTTAGTGGCTCTCATATGCATGATTGTTTATTCAACTTAGAGCCCATATTACCTTGTCTTCTCTCTTGAGTTGAATGCTTGCAGATTCCAGCTTAGTCCAATGCACATGCACTATTATTATTATACACATCATTCGGTCGTGCAAGTGAAAGGCAATAATGACGATATATGATGGACTGATTGAGATGAGAAAAGCTGGTATGAACTCAACCTCTCTTGTTTTTGTAAATATGATGAGTTCATCGTTCCTGATTCAGATTATTATGAAGTAAACATATTTGCAATGACATTAGAGATTATAGTTGCTTGTGCCATGCTTGATTAGCTATGAGTTATAATGGTTTACCTTGCGTGCCAACATGCTATTGAAACGATTATGATGTGGTATGATTGGATGGTATCCTCCTTTGAATAAATTGAGTGACTCGACTTGGCACATGTTTACGCATGTAGTTGAAACAAATCAACATAGCCTTCACGATATTTATGTTCATGGTGGATTATGTCCTACTCATGCTTGTACTCGGTGTGAATTAGTTTTAATGCATGTTTATGACTGTTCTCGCTCTCTCAGTTGGTCGCTTCCCAGTCTTTTGCTAGCCTTCACCTGTACTAAGCGGGAATACTGCTTGTGCATACAAACTCCTTAAACCCCAAAGTTATTCCAATGAGTCCACCATACCTTCCTATATGCGGTATCTACCTACCGTTCCAAGTAAATTTGTATGTGCCAAACTCCAAACCTTCAAATGAAATTCTGTTTTGTATGCTCGAGCAGCTCATGTTTCAACTAGGGCTGCCTATTCAGTGGAAGATATAGGTAGGGGATCTATCGTAGTACTTTCGATAAGTAAGACTATATGCTTAAAAACAATTGCAATTTATCGTAACGTCAGAAAGAGTCAAGAATAGAGCTTTTCAGCAAGTCCACATACTCAACTATCATGTAGTCTTCTACAATTGCAAACACTCACGCAATACTTGTGGTTATGGAGTTTCAGCCGAACACTGAGAAAGATAGGGGCTTATTGTGTTGCCTCCCAACGTATTCACCTTTAGGTGATGTCAACAATAATAGTCCATGCTAACTTACACCCAATTGGATATATATATCATGATCTTTCAAACACGAGGAGCTTGCCAAAGGATAAAAATGAAAAAGGGAAAGGTGAAGATCACCTTGACTCTTGCATAAAGTAAAAGACATAAAGTAAAAGATAGGCCCTTCGCAGAGGGAAGCAGAGGTTGTCATGCGCTTTTAGGGTGGGATACACAAAATCTTAGTACGAAAGAACGTCACTTTATATTGCCACTTGTATATGGACCTTTATTATGCAGTCTGTCGCTTTTATTGCTTCCATAACAAGATCGTATAAAGCTTATTTTCTCCACACTAATAAGTCATGCATATTTAGAGAGCAATTTTTATTGCTTGCACCGATGACAACTTACTTGAAGGATCTTACACAATCCATAGGTAGGTATGGTTGACTCTCATGGCAAGACTGGGTTTAAGGATATTTGGAAGCACAAGTAGTATCTCTACTTGGTGCTAGGAATTTGGCTAACATGAGGGGGAAAGGCAAACTCAACATGTTTGGAAGGTCAATGACAATATACTTTAACTGAGATGTGAAAAAACATAAACCATTACGTTGTCTTCCTTGTCCAACGTCAAATCTTTTAACATGTCATACTTAATGAGTGCTCACAATCATAAAAGATGTCCAAGATAATATATTTGTATGTGAAACCTCTCTTTCCTTATTACTTCCTATTAATTGCAACAATGACAAAAACTAAGTTTATCAACTCTCAACAACTTTTATGCCTCATACTTTCTATGTGTGAAGTCATTACTATTCATAAGATCAATATGAACTCTTTTATTCTTTTTATTCCTTCTCAAGATCATAGCAAGATAGCAAAGCCCTAGACTCAACACTAATCTTTATTATAGATAACTCACGGACTTGATTACATAAAGAGATCACAAAGCAAAACTCAAAGCTACTTGATATCAAAACATCAATCTGCTAGATCAAGATACTACTAAAATGATCGAACAAAATAAAATGGTAAAGATAGGAGTTGCCAAGGGGAGTGCCCATACCCATGTAATTATGTCCTCGGAGGCGGTGAAGTAGGATTTTTTGATGATGTAGGCTTGTCGTCCATCTTCCAAGGCATAGGCTCACCATCATAGAAGGATGATCGAGTCTCCGGGATCCTTAAATCCGCAGCCAAACTCATTATTTTGAATCTATCTTCATACTCATAGTTCTTGTTTTGCAGGTCAT
Source organism: Triticum aestivum (assembly GCF_018294505.1). Taxonomy (NCBI): domain Eukaryota; kingdom Viridiplantae; phylum Streptophyta; class Magnoliopsida; order Poales; family Poaceae; genus Triticum; species Triticum aestivum. Next base: position 630,378,025 of record NC_057804.1, on the reverse strand, counting down.
AGATCTGAGCTTGGAGGTGCTCAATTTTCTCTTGAAGCTTGAAGATGGTTTCCCCAATGACTTTGGCATCTAGCTTGTGCTTGTTAGTGAACTCCGTGATCATCATCTGGTTGGCGTTGAGTCCACGCTCCACCATCCCTTGGCACTTGAAGACTTGCTGCTCCACGGCTTCGAGCTTTGTCTCCATGCTTCCTATACGCCTTGGTCCCTCCACATCGCGGATGTGCAGCACCCCCTCACGCATCTCAATGGTTTGAGGGTGTTGCAGCACCTCCGCGAGATAGGGGTTGATAACCCTCTCAAAAAACTTGTCCTTGGGAGCGCTTGGAGATGCCATGATGCTCTAGATCTGTAACAAAAAATAGCTCGAAACAAAAACAGAGGATATTTGCATGATACGGTGGTCAAAACCTTTGGGAGTTTATATAATGAATTTTTACCGACCAAAATACGTAACGTGCAAGAAAACGGAGTCCGGGAGGCACACGAAGTGGCCACGAGACAGGGGGGCGCGCCCAGTATGGGTGGGCGCAACCTCCACCCTCGTGGAGGCCTCGTGTCCTTCCCGGACTACTTCTTTCTTCCTGAAATTCTTAAATATTCCGAAACTGATAAAAATTGCCTTTAGAATTGTTTTGGAGTCGGTTTAATTACCATACCACATACCTATTCCTTTTCGGAGTCTGGAACATTCTGGAAAGTGTCCCTTATGTATTCCTCCGGGGTTATGGTCTCAATAATATTAGTTTCAACATTGATAGGATTACCTGAAATATAATATTTAATTCTTTGACCGTTCACTACTCTCGGACTTGCGCCTTCGAAGTTGTTGATTTTTATGGCACTCGAACGATAGACCTCCTCGATAACGTAAGGACCTTCCCATTTAGAGAGAAGTTTTACTGCAAAAAATCTTAAACGAGAGTTGAATAATAACACATAATGACCTACGTTAAACTCACGCTTTTGTATCCTTTTGTCATGCCAGCATTTGACTTTTTCTTTGAATAGCTTGGCATTCTCATAGGCTTGGGTTCTTCCATTCATCAAGTGAGCTAATATCAAACAACCTCTTCTCACCGGCATGTTTGAAGTCATAGTTGAGCTCTTTAATAGCCCAATATGCTTTATGTTCAAGTTCTAGAGGTAAATGACAAGCTTTTCCATAAACCATCTTATATGGAGACATACCCATAGGATTTTTGTATGCAGTTCTATAGGCCCACAATGCATCATCAAGTTTATTGGACCAATTCTTTCTAGATCTATTAACAACTTTTTGCAAAATTAATTGAGCTCTCTATTGATCAACTCTACTTGACCACTAGACTGCGGATGATAAGGAGATGCGATTCTATGATTAACATCATACTTAGCAAGCATCTTACGGAAAGCACCATGAATGAAATGTGAACCACCATCAGTCATAAGATATATAGGGACTCCAAACCTCAGAAAAATAACTTCTTTAGGCATTTTAATAGAAGTGTTATGATCAGCACTACTAGTTGGAATAGCCTCTACCCACTTAGTAACATAATCAACAACAAATAAATTATGTGTGTAACCATTAGAGGCAGGAAAAGGTCCCATATAATCAAAGCCCCAAACATCAAATGGTTCAATAACAATAGAATAGTTCATAGGCATTTCTTGACGTCTACTAATATTACCAATTCTTTGACATTCATCACAAGATAAGACAAACTTACGAGCATCTTTGAGGAGAGTAGGCCAATAAAAACCGGATTGCAATACCTTATGTGCAGTCCTATCTCCAGCATGGTGTCCTCCATATGATTCAGAGTGACACTTGCGTAGGATCTGTTCCTGTTCATGCTCAGGTACACAATGTCTAATAACACAATCTACTCCTTCTTTATAAAGGTGTGGGTCATCCCAGAAGTAATGTCTTAAATCATAAAAGAACTTTTTCTTTTGCTGGTATGTGAAGCTAGGTGGTATAAATTTAGCAATGATGTAATTAGCATAATCAACATACCAAGGAGCAGTACGAGAAGCATTAACGACCGCTAATTGTTCATCCGGGAAGCTATCATCAATAGGCAGTGGGTCATCAAGAACATTCTCTAACCTAGACAAGTTGTCTGCAACGGGGTTCTCAGCTCCCTTTCTATCAATAATATGAAAATCAAATTCTTGGAGCAAGAGAACTCATCTAATGAGTCTAGGCTTAGCATCTTTCTTTTCCATAAGATATTTAATAGCAACATGATCAGTGTGAATAGCAACTTTGGAATCAACAATATAAGGTCTAAACTTATCACATGCAAACACAACTGCTAAGAATTCTTTTTCAGTAGTAGCATAATTTCTCTAGGCAGTATCAAGTCTCTTACTAGCATACTGGATAACATTCAATTTCTTATCAACTCTTTACCCTAGAGCAGCACCTACAGCATAATCACTAGCATCACACATGATTTCAAAAGGTAAATTCCAATTAGGTGGCTAAACAATAGGTGCAGTGATCAAAGCTTTCTTAAGTATTTCAAATGCTTCTACACAATCATCATCAAAGACAAAAGGAATATCTTTTTGCAATAAATTAGTCAGAGGCCTAGAGATTTTAGAAAAGTCCTTAATGAACCTCCTATAAAAACTGGCATGACCAAGGAAACTTCTTATACCTTTTATGTCCTTGGGACATGGCATCTTTTCAATAGCATCAACTTTAGCTTTATCAACTTCAATACCACTCTCGGAGATCTTTGTGCCCCAAGACAATGCCTTCATTAACCATAAAGTGGCACTTTTCCCAATTCAGGACGAGACTAGTGTCTTCACATCTCTGCAAAACTCGATCAAGGTTGCTCAAGCATCATCAAAGAGGATCCATAAACGGAGAAGTCATCCATGAATACCTCACAAATCTTTTCACAGAAGTCAGAGAATATAGCCATCATACATCTTTGAAAGGTAGCAAGTGCATTACGTAAACCGAAAGGCATACGTCTATAAGAAAAAGTACCAAAAGGGCAAGTAAAAGTAGTTTTTGATTGATCCTTCGCTGACACGGGTATTTGAGAGAAACCAGAATAACCATCTAGAAAGCAGAAATGTGTGTGTTTGGATAGTGTTTCTAGCATTTGATCAATAAAAGGTAAAGGGTAATGATCTTTCTTAGTAGCTTTATTTAATTTACGGAAATCAATTACCATGCTCTAACCTGTAATAATTCTTTGCGGGATCAATCCATCTTTATCATTAGGAACGACAATAATACCTCCCTTTTTAGGAACACAATGGATAGGGCTTACCCAGTCACTATCAGCAACGGGATAAATTATACCTGCCTCAAGGAGCTTTAGTATCTCCTTTCTTACCACTTCTTTCATCTTGGGATTCAGTCGTCGTTGAGGATCTCTAACTGGTTTGGCACCTTCCTCCAGATTAATTTTGTGTTGGAATAATGTGGAACTAATGCCCTTGAGATCATCCAGAGTATATCCGATAGCAGCACGACGCTTCTTCAGAGTTTTCAATAATCTTTCCTCTTCCTGCTCTAAAAGGTTAGCAGTAATAACAACAGGATATATTTTCTTTTCATCAAGATAAGCATATTTAAGATTATCAGGTAATGGTTTTAACTCAAACACGGGATCACCCTTGGGTGGAGGGGGATCCCCTAGAATTTCAACGGGAAGATTATGTTTCAGAATAGGTTCCTTTTTAAGGAACACTTCATCAATTTCCCTTCTTTCTCTCATAAAAATATCATTTTCATGGTCTAGCAAATATTGTTCTAACGAATCAGTAGGAGGCACGACAATAGAAGCAAGACCAATTATTTCATCTTTACTAGGTAATTCTTTATCATAGGGTTGTCTACGAAATTTAGCAAAATTAAACTCATGAGTCATATCATCCAAGCCAATCGTAACATTGGGGTCTACCAAATATAATGGGACAAAAGTCATCTTGTGGGGAACCAAGAACAAGAAAATCAGCAGGGTATTTGACCTTCCCACACAAGACTTCAACATCTCTAACAATCCCAACTGGTGAAATAGTATCTCTATTGGCAAGCTTAATTGTAACATCTATTTCTTCTATCTCAGCAGGTGCAATGTCATGCATAATGTCTTTATATAAGGAATGAGGTATTGCACTAGCACTAGCACCCATATCACATAAGCCACGATAACAATGATCTCCTATTTTAACAGAAATAACAGGCATGCCTACAACGGGTCTTTGTATCTTAGCATCTGGTTTTGCAATATTAGCAGCTTCATCACAGAAATAAATAACATGCCCATCTAAATCATCACCCAAGAGATCTTTAACCATAGCAATACTAGGTTCAACTTTGATTTGCTCAGGAGGTGTATAAGTCCTAGTATGACTCTTACAAACAACAGTCAAAGTTTTAGCATGATCCTTTATCCTAACAGGAAAAGGAGGTTTCTCAACATAAGTAGTAGGAACAATAGGATCACTATAGGTGACAGTCTTTTCTTCAACTGTAATAGGTGCAACTACTTTCACTTCAATGGGAGGATTATATTTGAACCACTTCTCCTTAGGGAGATCAACGTGAGTAGCAAAAGATTCACAAAAAGAAGCTACTATCTCAGAGTCAAGTCCATATTTAGCGCTAAATCCACGAAAAGCATTGGTATCCATAAAAGATTTAACACAATCAAACTTAGGTGTCATACCTGACTCCTTACCATCATTGGAACCCCAATCTTCAGATTTGCGTTTAATTCTTTCCAATAAGTCCCATTTGAATTCAATAGTCTTCAGCATATAAGAACCAGCACAGGAAGTATCGAGCATGTTGCGATCATTGAGAGAAAGACGAGCATAAAATTTTTGAATAATCATTTCTCCGGAGAGCTCATGATTGGGGCATGAATATAACATTGACTTAAGCCTCCCCCAAGCTTGAGCGATGCTTTCTCCTTCGCGAGGCCAGAAATTATATATGTAATTATGATCACGATGAACAAGATGCATAGGATAAAACTTCTGCTGAAATTCCAACTTCAATCATTTATAATTCCAAGATCCCGTATCACCACATAGCCTATACCATGTCAATGCATCTCCCTTCAAAGATAAAGGGAAGACCTTCCTCTTGACAACATCATCGGGAATACCTGCAAGCTTAAATAATCCACAAACTTCATCCACAAAGATAAGGTGTAAATCGGGATGCAATGTTCCATCTCCTGCAAATGGATTAGCTAGCAGTTTCTCTATTATACCCGAAGGAATTTCAAAGTGAATCTTTTCAGTAGGTTCAGTAGGTTGAGGAGCAACTCTTTGCTCTACTGGTCGGGGCGAAGATGCCCCAAACAAGCCCCTCAAAGGATTAGTTTTCATAGTGACAAGTAACAGAAAATTTCAGCACACTATATAAATGTTTCCTTACCAAGTTCCACTCACCAAAAGCACTACACTCCCCGGCAACGGCGCCAGAAATCCTTCTTCTATGTATTGAGCTTGCGTTGGTTTTCCTTGAAGAGGAAAGGGTGATGCAGCATAGTAGCGTAAGTATTTCCCTCAGTTTTTGAGAACCAAGGTATCAATCCAGTAGGAGGCTCCTGACAAGTCCCACGAACCTACACAAACAAACAAAGAACTCGGAACCAACGCGATAAAGGGGGTATCAATCCCTTCACGTCCACTTGCGAAAGTGAGATCTGATAGAGATAATATGATAAGATAAATATATTTTTGGTATTTTATAATATAGATGCAAAAAGTAAAGATGCAAATAAAAGTAGATTGAAAGCTTATATGATAAAAGATAGACCCGGGGCCATAGGTTTCACTAGAGGCTTCTCTCAAAATAGCATAAGTATTACGGTGGGTGAACAAATTACTGTCGAGCAATTGATAGAAAAGCGAATAATTATGAGATTATCTAGGCATGATCATGTATATAGGCATAACGTCCATGACAAGTAGACCGACTCCTGCCTACATCTACTACTATTACTCCACACATCGACCGCTATCCAGCATGCATCTAGAGTATTAAGTTCATAAGAACAGAGTAACGCATGAAGAAAGATGACATGATGTAGAGGGATAAACTCAAGCAATATGATATAAACCCCATCTTTTTATCCTCCATGGAAATAATACAATACGTGCCTTGCAACCCTTTCTGTCACTGGGTAAGGACACCGCAAGATTGAACCCAAAGCTAAGCACTTCTCCCATGGCAAGAAAGATCAATCTAGTAGGCCAAACCAAACCAAAAATTCGAAGAGACTTGCAAAGATAGCTCAATCATACATAAAAGAATTCAGAGAAGAATCAAATATTTCTCAAAGATAAACTTAATCATAAACCCACAATTCATCGGATCTCGACAAACACACTGCAAAAAGAGTTTACATCGAATAGATCTCCACAAGAGAGGGGGAGAACATTGTATTGAGATCCAAAAAGAGAGAAGAAGCCATCTAGATAATAACTATGGACCTGAAGGTCTATGGTAAACTACTCACAACTCATCGGAAGGGCTATGGTGTTGATGTAGAAGCCCTCCATGGTCGATTCCCCCTCTGACGGAGCACCGGCGAAGGCTCGAAGATGGGATCTCGCGGATACAGAAGGTTACAGTGGCGGAAATATTTCTTCGGTGGCTCCCTGGATGTTTTCGGGGTACGTAGGTATATATAGGAGGAATAAGTACGTCGGTGGCTGCTCGAGGGGCCCAGGAGACAGGGGGCGCGCCCTGGAGGGGTGGGCGCGCCCTCCTATCTCCTAGCCGCCTTGATTGCTTCTTGACTTGCACTCCAAGTTCTCCGGATCACGTTTGTTCCAAAAATCACGCTCCCGAAGGTTTCATTCCATTTGGACTCTGTTTTATATTCCTTTTCTTCGAAATACTAAAATAGAAAAAAACAGCAATATGGGCTGGGCCTCCGGTTAGTAGGTTAGTCCCAAAAATGATATAAATGTGTAAAATAAAGCCCATAAACATCCAAAACAGGTAATATAATAGCATGGAACAATCAAAAATTATAAATACGTTGGAGACGTATCGAGCATCCCCAAGCTTAATTCCTGCTCGTCCTCGAGTAGGTAAATGATAAAAACAGAATTTTTGATGTGGAATGCTACCTAGCATAATTCTCAATGTAATTTATCTTTATTGTGGCATGAATGTTCAGATCCAAATGATTCAAAATAAAAGTTCATATTGAGAAAATAAATAGTAATACTTCAAGCATACTAATAAAAGCAATCATGTCTTCTCAAAATAACATGGCTAAAGAAAGTTCATCCCTACAAAATCATATAGTTAGGCTATTCTTCATTTTCGTCACACAAAGATGTTCCCAACTTCTACACCCCCGATGACAAGACAAGCAATTGTTTCGTACTTAAATAATCTCAAACTTTTTCAACCTTCACGCAATACATGAGCATGAGCCATGGATATAGCACTATGGGTGGAATAGAATAATGATTGGGGATTGTGTGGAGAAGACAAAAAAAGAGAAAGTCTCACATTGACGAGGATAATCAACGGGCTATGGAGATGCCCATCAATTGATGTCAACATGAGGAGTAGGAATTGCTATGCAACGGATGCACTAGAGCTATAAATGAATGAAATCTCAACAAAAAGAAAACTAGTGGGTGTGCATCCAACTTGCTTGCTCTCCAATACCTAGGGCATTTGAGGAAGCCCATCGTAGGAATATACAAGCCAAGTTCTATAATGAAAAATTCCCACTAGTATATGAAAGTGACAACATATGAGACTCTCTATATGAAAAAACATGGTGCTACTTTGAAGCACAATATATGAGGCTCACTATATAAAGAACATGGTGCTACTTTGAGGCACAAGTGTGGAAAAAGAGATAGTAACATTGCCCCTTTTTATTTATTTTCCTTCTTTTTCTTTTTTCCTTTTTCTTTTTTTTCTTTTTTTTCTTTGGCCTTTTTTGGCCTTTCCCTTTTTTTTATTTTTGGGAAATGCTCTAATAATGATGATCGTCACACTTTTATTGATTACAACACATGAATTACAACTCGAAACTAGAACAAGATATGACTCTATATGAATGCCTCTGGCGGTGTACCGGGATGGTGCAATGAATCAAGAGTGACATGTATGAAAAATTATGCACGGTGGCTTTGCCACAAATATGATGTAAACTACATGATCATGCAATGGCAATATGACAAAAGTAATGTATGTCATGATGATGATGAACGGAATGGTGGAAAGTTGCATGTCAATATATCTTGGAATGGCTATGGAAATGTCATAAATAGGTAGGTATGGTGGCTATTTTGAGGAAGACATCAGGAGGTTTATGTGTGATAGAGCGTATCATATCATGGGGTTTGGATGCACCGGCGAAGTTTGCACCAACTCTCAAGGTGAGAAAGGGCAATGCACGGTACCGAAGAGGCTAGCAATGATGGAAAGGTAAAAGTGCATATAATCCATGGACTCAACATTAGTCAAAAGAACTCATATACTTGTTGGGGGGGGGGGGGTTCAACGCTCAGGATAGGAGTGAGACCAAGGCCAAGAAGCATCTATGGAGAGGGAAGGCGAGTGAAAGGGAGGCGTCTATCTAGGCATCTGCTACGGCGGGGAAAGAGGCCCGTACATTGGTGCACAATCCAAGGTAAGGATGGCAATGGGTAGGGTATGGGGTGGGTAAAACAATACCATACTCATACCCTTGTAGTCAATGGGTACAAAATTTTACCCATACCTATGCCCATGGGTATGAAACTTAACCCGTACCCATACCCGAACATTAGTAGGGAAAAGCCTAGCAGTAGCATGGGTACACGCGCTACTGCTACAACGCTACAACTAACTTTTAGCCATATGTAGCAGTAGCGTGTTTCTTGAAACAACGCTATGGATAAGAGTCGCAACACGCCTGTTTAGAATGCGCTACTGCTACGCGCAGGCCCCGCGCTACTATTACTATTTTCTATTTTTTTTTCTGTAGCATATTTGTACATGTTTTATAGACATAATAGTCCCATCATATCGTACACATACAAATCTAATCATATCATGCTACACATATAAATAGTCTCACCAAATCATGTCATCATCATCATCACCAAACACAAAAATGATGTCTCTCGTCATCATGTCGAATACATGCAACTACATTGTCATCCCATACACATGTTTCATCATCTATCTAAACAATGATATAGAAGACAAGAGCTATCACTATGAGCAAGGGCGAAATTATGCAGTAGATGAGACGTCGGTTCTGATTCATCTCCCGCGCTAGCATGAACCTCAAGTAATTAGCTTCCGCTTATTGTCTACTATCGAACCCTTTCTGGCTACCACCAGAGAACCCTGACACTTGGGCCTGGCACTCTGGCCACTCGTCATACACTCCCGGAACCCTCCTTATATACACGACATAGCACTTCTCACCATCAAAGACCTATGTACCTGTTAGAGATACGTCTTCATCAAGCGAATTCAACAATAATACGCAACATAATATACTTGAGCAACACAAAGAGAAAGAGCTAGCAAATAGATGCAACATATATAATATGCATAGGTTCATCGTACCCAAACTAATTAACTAGATGTACGCAGGTTCATCGTACCCGAACTAACTAACTAGTGTTACGCAAGTTCAGCAAGACTGTTTACATCACAAGGTTCCATCGCTACGGAAAGTACAAATTCAACCAACACATCATCATCGACATCTCCAATCACTAGAAGTTCCATCCATGCATATCCGAGAGGATGCACCCTAGCTCCATGAACGACATCAGGTCCAAACATTGTAGGCCTATGCGAGTTTGGACGTCATCTCGCGATATAGGGCTGTGGTGGAATGTCCCGTTCTCTTTGACAACTTCTTTCATGATGATTGTTGCAATGTCCTTCTTGATGCGAAAGAAGTCATCTCTGAGTTTATAATCCGGTTCGGTTCCTAAGGATTCTGCCCATTTACGGATATGGCCATCGCTTCTGGTTGCCATGCGAAGCTGTTGGCGACCCCTTCTAAACTCTGTCATGAGATGGAGGATGTAGAATCCATCATTGTTGCTTGTTGTCGGTTGATGGATGCAGCAGAAGGTAGTTTTATGCGAGAAACCCGATGCACCCCTCCATTGTTTCCTTATCTCGATGTGGCCACCCTTCATGCTGAAGCCGTGGAGAGCAGCATCCAGAATATTCATTATGTGGGTGTAGTCTGATACATCTCCAACGTATCTATAATTTATGAAGCATTCATGCTATATTACTATGTGTTTTGAATGATTATGGGCTTTATTATACACTTTTATATTACTTTTGGGACTAACCTATTAACCGGAGGCCCAGCCCATATTGCTGTTTTATTGCCTGTTTCAGTATTTCGAAGAAAAAGAATATCAAACGGAGTCCAAACGGAATGAAACCTTCGAGATTATCATCCTGGGGGCTTGCAGAGGAAGTCAGAAGATCCTCGAGGAGCCCACGAGATAGGAGGGCCCCCCTGTAGGGTGCGCCCCCTATCTCGTGGGCCCCTCGAGCACCCCCCGATCGACTTCTTTCGCCTATATAGTCCCACGTACCCCAAAAACATCCACAGAGAAGATAGATCGGGAGTTCCGCCGCCGCAAGCCTCTGTAGCCACCAAAAACCTGTCGGGAGCCCTTCCCGGCACCCTGCCGGAGGGGGATACTTCACCGGTGGCCATCTTCATCATCCCGACGGTCTCCATGATGAGGAGGGAGTAGTTCACCCTCGAGGCTGAGGGTATGTACCAGTAGCTATGTGTTGGATCTCTCTCTCTCTCTCTCTCTCGTTTTCTCTCTTGTGTTCCCTCTATGGCACGATCTTGATGTATCCCGAGCTTTCCTATTGTAGTTGGATCTTATGATGTTTCTCCCCCTCTACTCTCTTGTGATGAATTGAGTTTCCCCTTTGAAGTTATTTTATCGGATTGAGTCTTTTATGAGAACACTTGATGTATGTCTTGCGTGGGATAACTGTGGTGACAATGGGTTATTCTATTGATCCACTTGATGTATGTTTTGGTGATCAACTTGCGGGTTTCGTGACATTGGGAACCTATGCATAGGGGTTGGCACACATTCATGACTCTCCGGTAGTAGCTTTGGGGCACTCTTTGAAGTACTTTTATGTTGGTTGGATGAATCTGAGATTGTGTGACGCATATCGTATAATCAGGCCCACGGATACTTGAGGTGACAATGGAGTATCTAGGTGACATTAGGGTTTTGGTTGATTTGTGTCTTAAGGTGTTATTCTAGTACAAACTCTTTTATAGATTGATCCGAAAGAATAACTTTGAGGTGGTTTCGTACCCTACCATAATCTCTACGTTTGTTCTCCACTATTAGTGGCTTTGGAGTGACTCTTTGTTGCATGTTGAGGGATTGTTATATGATCTATCTATGTTATTATTGTTGAGAGAACTTGCACTAGTGAAAGTATGAATCCTAGGCCTTGTTTCCTATCATTGCAATATCGTTTATGCTCATTTTTATTGCTCATTACCTTGCTGTTTTTATTATTTCAGATTACAAAAACCTATATCTACCATCCGTTTTGCACTTGTATCACCATCTCTTCGCCGAACTAGTGCACCTATACAATTTACCATTGTATTGGGTGTGTTGGGGACACAAGAGACTCTTTGTTATTTGGTTGCAGGGTTGTTTGAGAGAGACCATCTTCATCCTACGCCTCCTACGGATTGATAAACCTTAGGTCATCCACTTGAGGGAAATTTGCTACTGTCCTACAAACCTGTGCACTTGCAGGCCCAACAACGTCTACAAGAAGAAGGTTGTGTAGTAGACATCAAGCTCTTTTCTGGCGCCGTTGCCAGGGAGGTGAGTGCTTGAAGGTATATCTTTAGATCTTGCAATCGAATATTTTTGTTTCTTCTTTTATCACTAGTTTAGTTTATAAAAGAAAACTACAAAAAATGGAGTTAAGTTTGTCTCGTACGCTTCGTCTTTTTAATATCTTTCGTGAGTATGATGGAAAGGAAAATTGTGCTCAAGTGCTAGAAGGAGAAGTCTATAAAATGTTTTGCATGAAATCTTTGAATGATGAGCATGAATGCAATGTTGTTAGTATGAATTCCTTGAATACCCATGATGCTAATGATATGCAAAGCCACAAGCTTGGGGAAGCTATGTTTGATGAATATGATATTTTTCGTCCCCCGAGTTTTGATGATAATATTTATTATGATGAAAGCATGCCTCCTATTTATGATGATTATATTGATGAAAGTGGGTTTGGAAGAGTGTCAACTTTAGGTAGTATTGATCCCACTATTTTGGAGGATGTTGAATCTTATAATATTTATGAAAGTGGATTTGGAAGAGTGTCAACTTTATTTAGTGATGATTCCACTATTTCGGAAGAGGTTCCAATTGATTATGAGAACAAAGTTGCTATCTATGATGATTATTGTGATGACTTGTATGCAATTAAGAATAATGATAACCATGAAACTTGTCATCATGATGTTAGTTTTCAATTGGATTATGCCTCACATGATAATTATTTTGTTGAGTTTGCTCCCACTACTATTCATGAGAAGAATTTTGCTTATGTGGAGAGTAGTAAATCTTCTATGCTAGTAGATCATTAAAAGAATGCTTTATGTGATGGTTATATTGTTGAATTCATTCATGATGCTACTGAAAATTATTATGAGAGAGGAACATATGCTTGTAGGAATTGCAATAATATCAAGTTTCCTCTCTGTGTTGAAAATCTTGAAGCTATGCTTGTTTTGCCTTCCTATGCTAGTTGATTATTATTCACATAAGTTGTTTGCTCACAAAATCCCTATGCATAGGAAGTGTGTTAGACTTAAATGTGCTAGTCATATACTTCATGATGCTCCCGTTGTGTTTCAATTCTTATCTTTTATGTGAGCATCATTGCCATCATCATGCCTAGCTAAAAAGGCACTAAAGAAAAGCGCTTGTTGGGGGGACAACCCAATATTTACCCTTACTGTTTTTGTGTGTCCACATGATTATGATACTGTATTAATCATGTTCAATAGCTTTTTTTTCAATAAAGTGCCAAGTAGAACCTTTGGGAAGACTTGGGTGAAGTTTATGTGATCTTGCTGTAAAAAACAGAAACTTTTGCGCTGACGAGATTAGCTGCCATTTTTTTTACTGAGGAGTGCTTTTAGGTTGATTCTTTTTGAAGATGATTAATAGATAAATTCCTCAGGTCCATCAATTTATGTCAGAATTTTTTGAGTTCCATAAGTATACGTTTGATACAGATTACTACAGACTGTTCTGTTTTTGACAGATTCTATTTTCATTGTGTTGTTTGCTTATTTTGATGAATCTATGAGTAGTATCGGAGGGTATGAACCATAGAGAAGTTAGAATACAGTAGATATTACACCAATATAAATTTAGAATGAGTTCATTACAGTACCTAAGTGGTGGTTTTATTTTCTTATACTAACGGAGCTTACGAGTTTTGTTTTTGAGTTTTGTGTGGTTGAAGTTTTCAAATTTTGGGTAAAGATTCGATGGACTATGGAATAAGGATTGGAAAGAGCCTAAACTTGGGGATGCCCAAGGCACCCCAAGGTAATATTCAAGGAAAACCAAGAGCCTAAGCTTGGGGATGCCCCGGAAGGCATCCCCTCTTTCGTCTTCGTTCATCGGTAACCTTACTTGGAGCTATATTTTTATTCGCCGCATGATATGTGTTTTGCTTGGAGCGTCATTTTATTTTGCTAGTTTTTGCTTGCTGTTAGTTATAATAATGTTTTGCATCTTTAGTTTCAATAAAAAAGTGAAGGATAGCCTTTGCCATGCTTATTTTGCTAGTATACATGTTGCTGTTTGAAAACAGAAAGTTTACCGCTGTTGCAAAAATTCCCTAGAAAAGTCAGAGAATGGTATAACGTTGAATCTTTTTTCATATTAAGATCTTATAAATTTATTACAGTGGGAATTTTAGTTCATAATTATTGAAGTCAGGGAAGTATTGATACTCTTGCATTCTTTACAGATTGTACTGTTTTGACAGATTGCTGTTATGGTTGCATTGTTTGCATATGTTTGCTTGTTTAATGATTCTATTTGAGGATAGGAGTATTAAATATGCAGAGACATTTAGTATTCGATGTTGAATAATAATGTTAGTGATTTGTTACAGTAGAAGATGATATGGTTTTGCATTGGTTTATACTAACCTATCTCACGAGTTCTTGTTGAGTTTGTTGTGAATGAAGATTTTGATAAAAAGAGAAACCGTGACATGAAAGGAATTAAGGAGACACAAAAGCTCAAGCTTGGGGATTCCCAAGGCACCCCAAGATAATATTTCAAGAAGTCTCAAGCATGTAATCTTGGGGATGCCCCAGTAGGCATCCCACCTTCTTCAACAATCATCGGTTAGTATCGGTTGAGCCTAAGTTTTTGCTTCTTCACATGAGTTGTGCTATCCTTGCAATGTCATTTTATTTTGTTTTTATTGATGCTTGAATACAATACAAAGATATGAAATTCTTTAATGAGAGAGAATCCTTGCATAGTTGCATAATTATTTAGCTACTCATTGATCTTCACTTATATCTTTTTGGAGTAGTTTGTCATTTACTCGTGTGCTTCACTTATATCCTATGAGTAAATGGTTGAATGAGTTGATTGTCATAAATCTGAAATTATATATGTCTCGTTTGCCTATCCCATGGAGAGTAATGACTTCACATCTAAGAAGTAGAGGTTGTAAATTTATTGACGGTTAGCAAGCATTGTATTAGTCATTTGAACAATTCACGAAAGAATATTGAAGGAAGAGAGATTTCACATATAAATATATTATCATAGACATCTTTCATAATTGGGAGCACTCATTATGTATGACATGCTAAAGAGTTGATGTTGGACAAGGAAGACAACGTAATGGGTTATGTTTTCTCGCATCTCAGTTAAAGTACATTGTCATGGATCATTAAAACATGTTGAGCTGGCCTTTCTCCCCTTGCTAGCCTAAATATCTGTACTAAGCGGGAATACTGCTTGTGCATCCAATATCCTTAAACCCAGTTTTTGCCATGAGTGTCCACCATACCTACCTATATGCGGTATTTACCTGCCGTTCCAAGTAAATTTGCATGTGCCAAACTCTAAACCTTCAAATTATAATCTGTTTTGTATGCCCGAATTGCTCATGTAGCAACTAGGGGATGTCAGTGTCTTCCATGCTAGGTGGGTTATTCTCAAGAGGAGTGGAATCCGCTCCTCATTCACGAGAAAGTGGCGGTAACCGGGATGCCCAGTCCCATGATCAAAAAGATCAAAATCAAATCAAAATAATTAAACAAAACTCCCCCAGGATTGTTGTTAGTTGGAGGCACTCGTTGTTTCGAGCAAGCCATGGATTGATGCTTGTTGGTGGTTGGGGGAGTATAAACTTTTACCATTCTGCGTGGGAACTGCCTATAATGTATGTAGTATGGAAGATATTGGAAACTCTTGGTTGTTATGTTGACAATGAGATCATACGTCTCAAAATTATTTATCTCTATTTCAAAATTGAGCTCTGGCACCTCCGCAAATCCCTGCTTCCTTCTGCGAAGGGCCTATCTTTTACTTTATGTCTTTTACTTTATGCAAGAGTCAAGGTGGTCTTCACCTTTCCCTTTTTCATTTTATCCTTTGGCAAGCACTTTGTGGTGGGGTGATCCTGATATATATATATATATATATATATATATATATATATCCAATTGGATGTACGTTAGCATGAACTATTATTGTTGACATCACCCAAAGGTGAATACGTTTGGAGGCAACCTTATAAGCCCCAATCTTTCTCTGTGTGTGATTAAAACTTCATAACCACAAGTATTGCGTGAGTGTTAGCAATTGTAGAAGACTATATGATAGTTGAGTATGTGGAGTTTGCTATTCCTGAAAATAAGGTGAATTGCAATTGTTTTGATGACTAAGAATGAAGTTTGCTAGTTTTCAAGAAAGTTTATGGTCTATGCTTTAACATGTGAATTGCTTGTTACCAGTTCATGAAAAGTTTTATGAGATGAACTACTGTTATGACATATTATCATGCTAGAAAAGGTGATTGAAATTATCATTGATCAAACTTGTGCACCTCTAGCATTCACACTTCATAAATTCTTTCTTTATCATTTACGTACTCATGGAAGAGTAGGAATTAAGCTTGGGGATGCTGATACGTCTCCAACGCATCTATAATTTATGAAGCATTCATGCTATATTACTATGTGTTTTGAATGATTATGGGTTTTATTATACACTTTTATATTAATTTTGGGACTAACCTATTAACCGGAGGCCCAGCCCATATTGCTGTTTTATTGCCTGTGTCAGTATTTCGAAGAAAAGGAATATCAAACGGAGTCCAAACGGAATGAAACCTTCGGCATCATGATTTTTTGGAAGATTATCATCCTGGAGGCATGGAGAGGAAGTCAGAAGATCCTCGAGGAGCCCACGAGATAGGAGGGCGCGCCCCTGTCTCGTGGGCCCCTCGAGCACCCCCCGACCGACTTCTTTCGCGTATATAGTCCCACGTACCCTAAAAACATCCACGGAGAAGATAGATCGGGAGTTCCGCCGCCGCAAGCCTTTGTAGCCACCAAAAACCTCTCGGGAGCCCTTCCCAGCACCCTGTCGGAGGGTGGATCCTTCACCGGTGGCCATCTTCATCATCCCGGCGCTCTCCATGACGAGGAGGGAGTAGTTCACCCTTGAGGCTGAGGGTATGTACCAATAGCTATGTGTTTGATCTCTCTCTCTCGTGTTCTCTCTCGTGTTCCCTCTATGGCACGATCTTGATGTATCCCGAGCTTTGCTATTGTAGTTGGATCTTATGATGTTTCTCCCCCTCTACTCTCTTGTGATGAATTGAGTTTCCCCTTTGAAGTTATTTTATTGGATTGAGTCTTTTATGAGAACACTTGATGTATGTCTTGCATGGGATAACGGTGGTGACAATGGGTTATTATATTGATCCACTTGATGTATGTTTTGGTGATCAACTTGCGGGTTACGTGACATTGGGAACCTATGCATAGGGGTTGGCACACATTCTTGACTCTCTGGTAGTAGCTTTGGGGCACTCTTTGAAGTACTTTTATGTTGGTTGGATGAATCTGAGATTGTGTGACGCATATCGTATAATCAGGCCCACGGATACTTGAGGTGACAATGGAGTATCTAGGTGACATTAGGGTTTTGGTTGATATGTGTCTTAAGGTGTTATTCTAGTACAAACTCTTTTATAGATTGATCCGACAGAATAACTTTGAGGTGGTTTCGTACCCTACCATAATCTCTACGTTTGTTCTCCGCTATTAGTGGCTTTAGAGTGACTCTTTGTTGCATGTTGAGGGATTGTTATATGATCTATCTATGTTATTATTGTTGAGAGAACTTGCACTAGTGAAAGTATGAACCCTAGGCCTTGTTTCCTATCATTGCAATATCATTTACGCTCATTTTTATCGCTCGTTACCTTGCTGTTTTTATTATTTCAGATTACAAAAACCTATATCTACCATCATTTTGCACTTGTATCACCATCTCTTCGCCGAACTAGTGCACCTATACAATTACCATTGTATTGGGTGTGTTGGGGACATAAGAGACTCTTTGTTATTTGGTTGCAGGGTTGTTTGAGAGAGACCATCTTCATCCTACGCCTCCTACAGATTGATAAACCTTAGGTCATCCACTTGATGGAAATTTGCTACTGTCCTACAAACCTGTGCACTTGCAGGCCCAACAACGTCTACAAGAAGAAGGTTGTGTAGTAGACATCAAGCTCTTTTCTGGCGCCGTTGTCGAGGAGGTGAGTGCTTGAAGGTATATCTTTTGATCTTGCAATCGAATCTTTTTGTTTCTTGTTTTATCACTAGTTTAGTTTATAAAAGAAACTACAAAAAAATGGAGTTAAGTTTGTCTCGCACGCTTCGTCTTTTTAATATCTTTCATGAGTATGATGGAAAGGAAAATTGTGCTCAAGTGCTAGAAGGAGAAGTCTATAAAATGTTTTGCATGAAATCTTTGAATGATGAGCATGAATGCAATGTTGTTAGTATGAATTCCTTGAATATCCAGGATGCTAATGATATGCAAAGCCACAAGCTTGGGGGAGCTATGTTTGATGAATATGATATTTTTTGTCCCCCAAGTTTTGATGAGAATATTTATTATGATGAAAGCATGCCTCCTGTTGGGGCTGGATGAACAGGACCCCGTGGAGGGCTGGATGAACAGGACGACCCCGTGGAGGGATGGATGAACAGTAGACGGTGGAGGGGTTGTTGAACAGGAGCCCGTGGAGAGGGGTGGTTGAACAGTAGCCGGTGGAGTAGCGCATGGTGGAGGCTGGATGAACATGAGCCCGTGGATTAACAATCACAGGTGGAGGCTGGAGGAGGTCGACTGTGGATGAACAGTAGCCCGTGGAGGCTGGAGGAGGTCGACGGTGGAGATGAACAGTATCCCGTGGAGTCCCGTTTTGCGGTACGTCACACCCCTCTCGATGAACAGGAACCCCGTTTCGACCGTAGCGCTCCAACACAAGTCCGTTTCGTCCGTTTTGCGGTACGCCACACCCCTCCCGATCAACAGGACCCCCGTTTCGACCGTAGGAGGTCCGTTTCCTCCGTTTTGCGGTATGCCAGACCACTCCCGATGAACGGGATCCCGTTTCGAATGTGGCTGGTCGAACAGAAGGCCGTTTCCTCCATTCTGCGGTATGCCATGCCTCGTTACCATCGCCTGTTCCGTCCAAGCCCTCCTGATGAACACGGCCACGCATTCCGTTCCGACCCATCCGGTTGGTTCCCCATGAACACGACGACGACGCTGTTTCTCCGTTCCGACCAAGCCAATGTACACGAGCCTTGGCCGTACGTATATATGCGCGAGTAGGCGTTCAAGACCCCGCCCGTATGTACACATACGTGGCCGTATTTTCTTTCTTGCACCCTGGCCGCTGTACGTACGTGTACATGCTACGTGCGTGCCTCTACTACGACACATGCGCGCCTCTACATCCACCAGTATATATGTACGTACATGTTCGCGACTAGAATGACAACGCTACGTATGCTTGACCAGGTGGGTCCCGACTATCAGGCACTTCCTTGCGTGCGAAGATGTAGCTGGTGGGTTCCAGCAGTGAGGGGGAAACGTTTTTTTTTCGTGAAATACAGTGGCCCGTCCGGTGGGTCCCCACTATCATGTGGAGGAATAATTATTTTGCACGTAATAAGGAGGCACTTCCTTCCTGCGGCCGTGGACCCAGCTGTCAGCCTGTCCATGAACAGTTCACGTCCGATGGAAGCCGTTTCTTGACCACGTTGACCACGCCGCGCCGAGAGCACCAGGGCGATGGATGATGGCGAGGCCTGGGAACACTACAAGAAAATTGAGATACTGTGACGAAAATCCTCGTGACGAAGATGTTGAACGTCATACAAATGCCTAATGTGTGATGTTCTTGTAGGTGGCGTCACTGATTACCATAAATCGTTGACAATAGACGTCACTGGATCGCTTTAGCTCGTGAGTGCACCTGGCTACCAATTTCTATGATAGTTTGGCAATTTACATGACAAACCTACTAGAGTCACCGAATATTATGAGTGTTGGCATCAGGACCCACCATATACGAGCCTTATGATTATTTTTGTTCCAATTAATATAGATAGGTAATGGTTGGGGCGAAACTTATTTTATATATTCCATCTAATATAAATAGATAGTGCACTGGCAAAAAAATAACTTGAACCCATACATGAGGTGATGTTATTTCGCTCTATCACAAAAATAAAAACGGAAATAGAAGTTAACAGGAAAAAGTTTAGTACAGGGGAGTTTGAACCCAGGGCCATTATGGTCTCAACTAATGGCGTTCCTTTTATTTTATAAAAACTAACGACGTTGCTAATAGGCTAAAGTTCAGATACAAATGTAATGTTTTTGCAAAAAAAGATACTAATGTAAATTGTGCTAAAAATATTATCATGGTCCTAGACTCTATATGTAGGCATATATACTAGTAACACTCAGCAGGTTTAGTTATTTCTTCCCCGGGCATGTGTGGCTCAATCTGTAGGTTAGTTTTTCTTGCGGGGGCCTATGTGATCGATCTGTTCGTCTGTCCCGGGCTCCCGGCAGGGAGAGGCAAGGCACGGGACGGCTTGGTTCCGGCTTTTTTCTTTAGGCAAACGGCTTGGTTCTGGCTGTTCGTAACTTCGTATTTCACGGGCACAGCACATCCCATAGCCTGTCAAGCCCAGAAAAATGCCCTTTCTTTAAATTTTTCTATAAGCGGGCTCAAGCCAGCTAAACCACGCGATTTTCCCTCGTTCCAGGTTCCACCTTCTCCTCCCGGAGGGAAACCCTATCCATCCGATCTAGTTTTCTTTCGCCCGTGTGGCGGCGGCGGTAGATCGGAGGCAACCAAGCGCGACGACGGCTGTAGGAGCAGCTGCTCTCTCCTCCCTCTCCCGTAGGGTTCCTTGAGGGTGCCCCGCTGTGGAAGCTGCCTGTGGCGTCGGGGCCCTCCATGGCGCGCAGTGGCAGACCCACCCTGCGCCGCGGCCGGACCAGTCTGGTCGCGCGGTGGTGGCACAGCTTGTGTGCGTGATGTGCGTTCTTTGTGTGAGTGCCTGCGTGCGTGCATCCTCTGATCCCTCTCGTGTGATTGCAGGGACTGAAATCTCACTTTGTGGTGCCTCTCGTCCATAAACTTGTCAATTCCATTGGAGAAAATGATGGTGAGGATGAGTCTTGGTGATGTGGGTACTGGCTATGGCTTCCTTGTGCGGAACCTCATGTGAGGCTACTACGCTAGGCTCATCGCTTTCGTCAGGGACTACCGCCATAGAGTATGATTGATTTTTTTTATTAACTAATGAGTCGGGCCGTAGTCGTCCGACCTTCCGACACTTATAGTACATCTCGTTGACCCTCTATTTTTCTTCTTCTTGGGTTTTTTCCGTCAGATTGACATGGAGCACAGACCATAGAAGCAGGCCGGAGTTCTGCTGGAGGACCGTCAAGCTCGACCAGCAACTTGGGTTAACATGTGTACGACGCTGAACTCTCTCCTCTTCAGATATTAGTTTCGTTCTGTTCCTCCCTGTTAGCAAGTTCTTATTGCTCAATTGTGAGATGCTTGTATAGTACTCCCCTAGTATTTGCTAGGTCAGATTATATGGAAGTTAGTTGATATGTGTCACTTAAGTTGGAATTTGTAAACTGAATTGTACCCATTCTGATTTAAGAGAAATTATTATGAGAACCAAGATAGTACTCCCCCATTGTGAAATGGGTTAGTAATTAAATAGTAGTTGTAGTTAAATATTTTCATTGTGCTGATGCTCCCCCATTTTTGTTATGTTATTTTGTAGTTTTGAACTCCTTTTGAGGGACTGTGAATAGATTTGCAAGTGAATTGCTGTTGTAGAACTGCAGCGAGAGTTGTATGAGCGATTCGACATGATTTTGGCAAATTACTAATGGAGAACTGATTCACTAAACTCGTTTGTAGCAATCAGAAGTCATACTGGCTAATGAACATTACTGTCCAAGCAAGCAGATACTACAACTTAAGATCAAATCCCAAACACGCTTTTTATTCGGCTTATGACCATAGTGTAATTTTAAGTAATTTATTCCTAGATGGACGTGTCTTATTGATCACACTTCCAATCAAATGTGTGCCAATGACAACAACTAAGCTATGCAATAAGTTGTTCATGCTTTCTTTACTATTCTAGGCCGCTTGAATGTTTCTTCCTTCGAGGCTTTGTTAAATATTCTGTTTTTTGGCACCATTTTAATTTGTGAAGGAGTACCTACTACAAATGCTAATTTTTTCCTATCCAGATTTGAAACTTTGAGTTCAGATCTAATTTACGTGTGTCCTCTTAATTCTAATAGTTTTCTTACTTTTTGGTGTATTAATAGGTGTTTATCCTAATATAATATTTCGGATGTCCTTTTATGCTCACACATACAACATGTATTTCTTAATATCACTTACTAGACAAGTACTAGTAAGTCTTTTTTTGTTAAGATTCCATCCTAGTGCTTCGAGCAATAAATTTGTTTGTTCTTTGTTGCAATCGTATATTTTTTCTGTAACACATTCATAATGCTATATTTATGCCTTTGTTTCCAATAGGTTGATTTGTAAGTCATCTTTCAAGAAGTTGATATGGACAAAGGAGGATTATACCAACTCTAGTTGCCTTCAAGAAGTCATGAGAAGAGGCATCCAACAAAGGTTTCGAGTTTTGAGGAAGGCAGTAGCTAAGAGTCAGACCCACACAGTCTCTATTGATGACCTCTAAAATTAAAAAAAAGTTGTTTTATTGGGTGACTATGTAGCTTGGGTTATTTTGGATGGAGCATGTAAGTGTAATGTGTAATATGCACGCTGTATAGAGACTAGTTGGCTTGTAATATGATGTGAAAATTGGTCAATGGAAAGATGGTCTTAAAAATATGACACCCTCACGATGCGTTTTCGGACCATGTCAAACTAAACTTAGAGGAGAAACTACAAAGAAAATAATACTTGAAAAGGCTAGCAAGAAATGGCAACTGCTCCATCAACCACTATTGTGATGCAAATTGGCTATGGCCCGCCAAAAAATTAGATCCAAAAATAAAAAAATGAGCTGAATTATTGGGTTTGGCCCATTTGGAAATCCAGTATGCATTAGCCCAGCAAAACTCTAGTGACGACAACTTCGTCACTGAAGGTCCCATATCTGGTGACGTTTTTTACGCGCTGCGTCACTAGTAATAACCTGTGACGGGGATTCCGTGACGATGCTGGTGACGCTCGAAAAATGTCACACATGAGTATTTTGTGACGTTTCTAGCTATTAAGTGACATTTTTGAGCTCATCACAGTAGGTCCAATCTCTTGTAGAAGACGCAACAGTGGATGCCCACGCGTAGAGGAGTACGATGGTTCACTTGTTCGCTGCGGTGTGAGGTTGCCGTCGCCGTAGAATAACAGGGGGTGTGGGTGAGTAGAGGGATGGCCTGGCCAGCAGTGGGAGTAGTAAGCTGTGGTGAGGCCTCCGCCGCACCGCAGCCGGCCACGGGAGGCAGGAGCACGAGGCACGACCGGCGCTGATTTGGGCGGCTGGAGCAAGAAGACCAGAGATTGAAGAAGCACTACGACCGTTGGATGGACATCGTACGATCACTGGAGCTAGAATCATGCATATTGACTAAGTTGACAAAGCCCTCCATCCCCGTCAACTTAGTAGGCCCATAAGTTAGCCTGCCACAATACTGGGACCCAGCTAACAGGGGGAGTACTCATTTTTTGTGCGTAATAAGGAGGCACTTCCTTGCGTGCGAAGATATAGCTGGTGGGTCCGAGCTATCAGCGGTGGTAACATTTTTTTCATGAAATACAGAGGCCCTTTTGGTGGATCCCTGATGTCAGGTGGAGGAATCATTATTTTGCGCGTAATAAGGAGGCATTTCCTTGTGTGCGGCCGTGGACCCAGCTGTCAGCCTCTCCACATACAGTCCACTTCAGATGCATGTCGGTCGTTGACCACGTTGACCAGGCCGTGCCGAGAGCACCAGGGCGGTGGACGACGGCGAGGCCTAGGAAGGGAACGAGACGGAGGCAGGGAAGACCCGGCAGTTGTTTCCCACGTGGAGGGGAGTATGACTGTACGAGGGTTTACTGGTTCGTCTACCGTCGCTGGAGAAAAACAACATGTGTGGGTGTGTAGAGGGATGGCTAGGCCAGCGATGGGAGTACGGTGGGGTGGTGAGGCCTGCGCGGCAGCACAGCCAGCCGCGGGGAGGAGGGAGCAGGCAGTCCCACCGACGCTTGTTTGAGCGGCTAGAGCAGGAAGAGCAGAGATTGAAGAAGCACGACGGCCATTGGATGGAAATCCAACAGTCACTGCTTGTGCGTAAACCTTTTTTTAGGAAAGCCTCAAATCTGTGGAAAACAGCATACAACCCATCTGCCATTATTTCTAATAATTTACAGCCCATTTGCTAACTCTTAAGGGTTTTTTGGAGCCCATATTCTTTTTGTTAGCATTACATCCCATATTGTGGCCACGGTTAAAAAATTATACGAAATTTTGCATATTTCGGTGCGGTCCGAACTGTTTTTAATCCCGAAATTTTGAGTCACATTCAAACTGAATTTAAAAATAAATGTATATCAATATAAAGTCCAACAAATTGTCCAATCATAAAAATCAATGCAATTTAAAATCTCGAAATGAAAAAAAGAAATTTGAAACTAATTGCCGGTTTGATGTGTTTTAAAAATGTACATCCCATTTCTCATTACTGATAGGCCATTTTCTCGGCCAACCGAATGAAGCTCTCCTCGTCTTGAAAGATTTGCAGCGTAACAGGCCTGACAAAGCGACTTACTTGGCAAATCACAAAAAAACTGGGCTGTGGCCGTGGACCCAGTTGTCAGCCTCTCCACGTACAATACTCTTCTGATGGAAGTTGGTCATTGACCACATTGACCACGCCGCACCGAGAGCACCATGGTGGTGGATGATGGCGAGGCCTAGGAAGGGGACGACGCGGAGCCAGGGAAGACGCGGCAGTGGATGCCCACGCGTAGAGGAGTATGAGGGTTCACTCGTTCGTCTATGGTGTGAGGCTGCCGTCGCCGCAGAATAACAGGGGGTGTGGGTGACTGGAGGGATGGCCTGGCCAGCGGCGGGAGTAGTAGGGGGCAGTGAGGCCTCCGCGGCATCACAGCCGGCCACGGGAGGCAGGAGCAGGCGGCACGACCGGCGCTGGTTTGGGCGGCTGGAGCAAGAAGACCAGAGGTTGAAGAAGCACTACGGTCGTTGGATGGACATCGTACGGTTACTGGAGCTAGAATCGTTCATATTGACTAAGTTGATAAAGCCCTCCGTCCCCGTCAACTTAGTGGGCCCAGCTGTCAGCCTCTCCACGTACAGTATACTTCCGATGGAAGTCGTTCCTTGACCATGTTGACCACGCCGAGTTCCGTTGCATGCATGCGTCCATGGGCGTGGTGCGTTCCCACTGTCAGCCTCTCACGTCCACTCATCTTCGCAGCGATAGCCTGGCCGGCGGTGGGGTAGCGCTTCGCAGCGATGCGTGCTAAGCAGAGCCGCTAGCCGTCGGAGGCCGAACCAGGCGGTCCAGGCGACGCTAGAGGAAGAATACGAGAGATTAAAGGTGCATGCCTGAAAAGAGTACATATTGCTACTGATTGTCTGAGAGTCGTCCGAGAAATCAAAGCACCAAAGAACCTTGGTGGACATTGTATGGTGTTTCATGAGATCAAAGAATGAAGCAATTTATTTAGGGCTTGTCTTTTTAGTCACGAACAACGCGAATGTAATAGGTAGGCATGTGTGGCTTGATGCACCACCTGCTCATTTAGGACTAGCACGTATGGCTACATCTCTTGATATAGGTAGGCATGTGTGGCTTGATGCACCACCTGCTCATTTATGTATCCCTGTAAGCATTGAACTTAGGCAATAAAGTGCGCTGTGATTGTCAAAAAACAAAATGCTGGGCTCGTTATATATATAATGTTATGTTAGCAGGAGCAATTAATATCAAAGAATAAACCGGAGAGGCACATTATATATATAATGAATAAATTAACGAGTTATTGCTCAAAATAAAAATGAGCGCGTTATTATTAAATTGGTCCTTAAAATCTTCGCAAGCTTTTGTACGCAATGACCAGGATTTTCCTTGGCTGTGAGTCAAAAACAACCAGGATTTTCCTTGCCAACTTCCGTTAAA
Organism: Triticum aestivum; assembly: GCF_018294505.1. Classification (NCBI taxonomy): domain Eukaryota; kingdom Viridiplantae; phylum Streptophyta; class Magnoliopsida; order Poales; family Poaceae; genus Triticum; species Triticum aestivum. The sequence continues at coordinate 630,352,195 of NC_057804.1, read as the reverse complement.
CATTTACTTTTATAAGTTAATAACACGTGGGATGTTTTTATAATGTATATATAAGTCTCTATAATATATACGATAATAGTAATAATATAAATATATATAATGTGGTTAGAAGGAAAAACATAAATTGGACACAACATTATTATTCTTATATATAGATAAATAGAAGAGAGACTTGCATTTTATTAAAAAATACATTGGGCTGCCGATCTTTAAGAAAAAGCCCATAGGCCGGTATGGACCTCAAAAAATAAGTTGAAACCACTGTCTCTGTATGTCGTGGGCTAAGCATGTTAAAATACAAAACCTAGGCCTAGCTGATACTTGTTCGCCCTCTGGAAAAAATGATACCAGATCCCCGAGCGAACTGGATTAAAGAGGGGGCCGGCGGCACGACTGAAGAAGCACATCAGGAGCGATTTTTCTTCTTCAGTGGATGGCTCTCGATAGTGTTTTTTTACTTGCCTCTGCACCATACAACTTGTATTTTTAGCCTCCTAGTCTGTCGTGGTGGACCAGCAGCCCATTTGCTGGGTGGCCCAACCTACACAAACCAGCACTCAATTTTTCATCAAGCCCCTAACAAAGCAGGTGCAATTCTTCTCAGGAAGAAAGTGTGCCGTTGACACCCACACATCACATATACCCCAAAGTAGGCATACTAACAAGTTCACACACAAATACAACAGAAAAGGTAAACATTCATATCAAACTCAGGTTCACAGGACACGTTCATATTCATAGCCAACATTAACTATCAACAACTCAAAAGATTCATATATACACAAGCTCAGCATATCTATGCATCCAAATGATTGATAGATCACACGACAATATTCATGCATAATTCACAAAAAGATTCAGATATACACATGTTCAGTATGTTTATGCATCCAAATGATTGAGATCACAACCAATATGATCCATGGACGAACTTTAATTACCTAGGGTATAGACTGGTAAATGGTGTTCAGTCGGAGGTACTGCTTGCTAAAATTAGTTCTTGTACGAGTAAACTTTCAAGTACATAAGAGGCAGCACAGACAATTTGAACTTTGCTTGTAGGTTTATCCTCAAATAGTGGCCTCATGCCGAGCGACGTTTGAGCAACATGGCCACTACTTTCATCCAGCTAGTTTACTGGCTCATCTTGGTCCTGTAGCTCGCCAAAATTCTACATTGCAGACGAGAAAGGAGGCAGTTGAGAAAATGAACCACCCAAATTTTTTGTGCAGTTCAACTGAAATAGAGCATCCCTGGCGTGCAGAATAATTAAGTGCCAGATGAATATACGCGTCAACCAACTTGTCTGGAATCTTTAGACTCCATGCCATACAGTTCGCTACCATATCTGCCGATAACCAAAAGGCACAACTTGGGACCAAAGACTGGACTGTGTTCTTCTGGGCTATGCGCCAAGCAATATTTTTGGCGTTCACTCTCCTAATACTTGGGAGTTTGACAACTGGTTGACGCCGGTTGATACTCGAATGAATATAGGCACTTCTTGTCAACATCGATGCTTGTCTGAGTGAACTTTGGAGTACATGGCAGCAGCATAAGTATTTGTCCATCTGATCATTTTGTGCAGTTCTACTGAAACCACCCAATGCAATGATTTACCTGCAAGTTTAGGCTCCAAGTTACTCCTTTATAAAATCGGCAAACAGTAACACAATACCAAATTACCAATACATGACAAGCACAATAATCAGGATAAAGACCAGTACCGACTTGTGTGAGGTAGCATATCAATTACTATTTCCTTTCACTGGAAGTTGAGATAAGCGATTGACAGGAAACAAAGGAAGCAAGCAAGCCGAGACAAAGAGACTGACATGAAGGGAAGGAAGCGGTCGAGGCAATGAAGCACCCAAAGTTTTGTGCAGTTCCACCAAAATCGAGCATCCCTGTTGGCACATATATTGAGAGAGTGAGATTACTATAATAGTCGGACTAGTTGATGAAACATACACTAACAAACAGAAGCACCCTCATTATCTTAATGGGTAAAGTTAGCAACATAGTAGTCTTGCTTAAAGAGAGGTATTAGTTTATTTAATCAGTGCCAATTAGCTCAACACTCAAAACATTGCCATGTATCATAGGTTGCAAAACTTTAACGTGCAAAGATAAAGGAATTTCTCATGATAGTAGCAACACAATAGCATAATACACATATAGGTACAACAAACTAATATGGCTGAAGGCCTTAGGCTGGTACCAACCTGAGCAAAATATGCTTATTCAAGTAATTCCAGAAGAGATGATAAAGCACTCACTGGAATCACTCAATAGTATATATGTTTGTGCACTTCAAATGTATGGTTGAAATAACTCTTGTTTACCAGTGGTGAGATTATATCGAAAGATTATCAAGAACTTCTAGCAGAGTTAAAGCACTGGCTGGGATACAGTTCATTGTATTCTCTAGTTTGGTTCCACTAAAATGTATGATTGGCACAACATGATCCCTGTTTGCACAAGTAGGAAAAAGGTGAAACCTTCATTAGCTTAGTGAGAAAGGATAGAAAGACAATAACATTATTATGTCATGACACTACCAAGATTCCCTCCCTGCTCCACCACATGATTCACCTCCAGATACATATATACACATACATGATTCAGCATAGGGTGCTACTAAAGATTTGTTTAACTCTGACGGGAAAATTAGGCAGCAATAAATTAGTGCTACTTAAGTACTCCTGATTAATTAAGTGACCTTGCCGGAGAGACGACAGAAGTGGAAGGGCTCCCTGGAGGATCGTCTCACATGTAAGGGAGACATTGCCGGAGCCCTTGAATGGCCTTGACTGAGGCCTCGGCTTTAGCAAGATCAACTTGGCACTGTTGATCGTGTAGAGCTGGGTCACACATGCATCCAGAATCCTGTTAATTAGTATGATGTGTCGTTAAGCCAAGTACTACTATGCTGCATTTCTCTATCTATCTCTACTCTATTATCTATTACTCTTATACTCTTACAAAAAACATATTTGGTGATCTTGTTGTTAAGTGCATCTCGATGTTACGTGCAACGAACGAGCATCTTGCTAGTCTTCCAAGTAAATTAAGACTAGTAGCAACACATCCATACAACACCACTAGCAAGATGTCAGGATAACATAGGACGGTACCATCATGTGATCTTCTTCATTTCCTCCTCCTCCTCCTTCTTCTTCTTCCTCTTCATGCTCTGTTTCTCTTTCTCCTCACCAGTTGGTGAAACCAAGTAGATTGTCCTTCTAGTTCAGAATTGGTTTTGTCAGTGAGGGAGTACAAGTGTACTAGTAAAATAATAGCATTATTTTCTCATGGCAGTCGGAAAATAGAGATGAACACATGCATTAAATATCATTCTTACCTAAAGGAAGGTTATGTCACCAATATGGATGATGAGGATTGGAACACAGATCTCCCTTTGTGCAGTTCCACCGAAATGAACCAACTGTTCCATTCTGACATTCCAGTTAAACAGCACAAAAGTCACATCTTTTAAGAAGAGTTTTGTGCAGTGCACCAAAAGGTCAGAACAGCAACTAGGTGAATTGGATATCCCTGTTTGCACAGAAAGGTACAGAGGAAATAGTCAGAGTCTCAAACAATTATAGGCAAAAACATTTGGCTAAACTTGTCGTGGCTTATAACAGTGGCATGGCTTCATTTTTACCAGGGACATTAGATTAAGAACAGCTAAATATTTGGTATAAGGGCATGGGACAGTGGGTGCACCAACAGTCCAGCACCATGTACCTAAACAGGGGCATAAAGTGGTGATTCATAGTTTGTTCCCCCGAGAAACAAACATCCAAGAAACATATCTGGGTTGGTCCCATTTTTGTCCACTCTAACCACCTACTCCTATGTGTGGATAGCAAATCTAGTCCTGGTCATACCACTGTGTACAACGTTACTCCTATATTTCCCTTTTCGACCAAGATACTGGTTGGATGACCAGTCTATACTATTTTCACCCCCTTTCCTTCCTGTTTGTACCAAGTCCGATGTACATACTAAATTCCCCCACCCCCACTTTATTTCTTGTTTGAACCAAGTACTCCCTCCGTCCGGAATTACTTGTCATCAAAATGGATGTGTCTAGAACTAAAATACATCTAGATACATCCATTTCAATGACAAGTATTTTCCGACGAAGGGAGTACAAGATTCGACTCCATGAAGTGGCTTTACCTCTAACAATAGAAGAACAAAAAACACTAGGTGACATTGGACCATCCGATCGAGAGGGGCTGAGAGGTAGAAAATGATGCACATGAAGTGACGTACCGAGCAGGGGAGGTAGAGCTAAGGCGGTTTTGAACGAAGATATACCTGAAGGTTGTCGGGATGTGGATAGGTGGGCGGCGGGAGGCCGGATCCGCCCACAGGCAACAACGAAGGGATCAGAGGACCTCCCGCGCCGGCACTCGGCCAGAGATAACGGTGTGGCCGGTAGTGGGTCTCCTCCCTCGCTGCCGACGACGGCCTAAACGCTGCCCCTCCTCCCCTTCACCGGCGGAGGGGGATACGTTCGGATCTGTAAGCAGCGGTGAGGATAGAAAGACAATGTTTTTTGAAGGGAGAAAGACCATTTTACTACCCCTATCTTGTTTAGATCTGGAGAGGGTGAGAGTGTGTGAATTGAGAAACCCTAGCAAGCAAGCGCGGAGGCTCCGGCCTATATATACGTAGTGGGGTAGTTTTCCTTTTTCACTCCATCAAAACAATCATTTAAAATTGTGTACTACTACATGCCAGGTCACAGTTTTTAGTTGTTGATTGTTTTTTGAGATATCTACCCGCTTGTTCCAAGTGGTGTTACGGTGTGCCAGGTCGCACTTTGTATCATTCAAGTCTGGTACTACAAGTCCCTCCATTAAATGAACAACCACCCCCTCGTAAAAATTGTGAACAAGCCCACGGCTAAAATTAGCGGAAACGTGGGTTGCCCCAACATGCATTATTATTTATATTTTCTACTCCACATGTCATAGACACAAAAATAATGTGTCATAGACACAAAAATTGTGGCAAGATTCCCTTAGGCAAGCCAAAGTGTGTCTAACAATTTGAGCAACTCAGGTTAGGCAAGTGTGGCAAGTGTGGGAAAAATAATGTTGCAACATAAGACAAACATAGTCACAATCCAAACAGCCCCGTAATTTTTTGTGACATGCATGAAAATTGGGTTAGTTAAATTTATAGTCAAGATTTGGCAAGGTGCATCAAATAAACACATGCAAGTATCAAAAGGAAAGTCACAGCATGCATGCATGTGTTGTACTCCCTCCGTTTCCAAATATAAGTCTTTTTAGAGATTGAAACATGTGACTACATACGAAGCAGAATATGTCTATGAAATGTGTAAAAAGACTTAGCTGGCCATAGTGGGGGTAACATAAGTAGTATCATGCACTTGGGACTCGCAAACATGCTTATGTAGTAGGCAATTAAAGAAGAGAGAGATGGTTATAGTAACATAGGTAGATACCGTAACAAAATAAATGTGATGCTACTATGTGTCATGCATGTCAATAAATGAGACCACCTATGATACTAATTGTTGGGGAACATTGCAGAAAATAAAATTTTTCCTACGATTTCACCAAGATCCATCTATGAGTTCATCTAAGCAACGAGTCATGGGAGAGAGATTGCATCTACATACCACTTGTAGATCGCGTGCGGAAGCGTTCGAGAGAACTGTGATGATGGAGTCGTACTCGCCGTGATTCAAATCACCGATGACCAAGTGCCGAACGAACAACACCTCCGCGTTCAACACACGTACGGAGCGGATGACGTCTCCTCCTTCTTGATCCAGCAAGGGGGAAGGAGAGGTTGATGATGATCCAGCAGCACGACGACGTGGTGGTGGATGCAGCAGAACTCCGGCAGGGCTTCGCCAAGCTACTGCGGGAGGAGGACGAGGTGTATCAGGGGGAGGGAGGCGCCAAGACTTGGGTGCGTCTGCCCTCCCCCCTGCCCTCCTTTATATAGGCCCCCAGGGGGGCGCCGGCCCTGGGAGATGCAATCTCCCAAGGGGGCGGCGGCCAGGGGGGGTGGAGTGCCCCCCAAGGCAAGTGGTGCGCCCCCTCCCCCACCTAGGGTTTCCAACCCTAGGCGTAGGGGGGGCCAAGGGGGGGTGCACCAGCCCACTAGGGGCTGGATCCCCTCCCACTTCAGCCCATGGGGCCCTCCGGGATAGGTGGCCCCACCCGGTGGACCCCCGGGACCCTTCCGGTGGTCCCGGTACAATACCGGGTGACCCCAAAACTTTCCCGATGGCCGAAACAGCACTTCATATATATAATTCTTTACCTCTGGACCATTCCGAAACTCCTCGTGACGTACGGGATCTCATCCGGGACTCCGAACAACATTCGGTTTGCTACATACTCATATTCATACAACCCTAGCGTCACCGAACCTTAAGTGTGTAGACCCTACGGGTTTGGGAGACATGTAGACATGACCGAGACGACTCTCCGGTCAATAACCAACAGTGGGATCTGGATACCCATGTTGGCTCCCACATACTCCTCGATGATCTCATCGGATGAACCACAATGTCGAGGATTCAAGCAATCCCATATACTATTCCCTTTGTCAGACGGTATGTTACTTGCCCGAGACTCGATCATCGGTATCCCAATACCTTGTTCAGTTTCGTTACCGGCAAGTCACTTTACTCGTAACGTAATGCATGATCCCATGACCAGACACTTGGTCACTTTGAGCTCATGATGATGATGCACTACCGAGTGGGCCCAGTGATACCTCTCCGTAATACGGAGTGACAAATCCCAGTCTCGATCCATGTCAACCCAACAGACACTTTCGGAGATACCTGTAGTGTACCTTTATAGTCACCCAGTTACGTTGTGACGTTTGGTAAACCCAAAGTAGTCCTACGGTATCCGAGAGTTACACGATCTCATGGTCTAAGGAAAAGATACTTGACATTGGAAAAGCTCTAGCAAAACGAACTACACGATCTTGTGCTATGCTTAGGATTGGGTCTTGTACATCACATCATTCTCCTAATGATGTGATCCCGTTGTCAATGACATCTAATGTCCATAGTCAGGAAACCATGACTATCTGTTGACCAACGAGCTAGTCAACTAGAGGCTTACTAGGGACGTATTGTGGTCTATGTATTCACACGTGTATTACGATTTCCGGATAATACAATTATAGCATGAATAAAAGACAATTATCATGAACAAGGAAATATAATAAAAAATCCTTTTATTATTGCCTCTAGGGCATATTTCCAACAGTCTCCCACTTGCACTAGAGTCAATAATCTAGTTACATTGTGATGAATCGAACGCCCATAGAGTTCTGGTGTTGATCATGTTTTGCTTGCGAGAGAGGTTTAGTCAATGGATCTGCGACATTCAGATCCGTATGTACTTTGCAAATATCTATGTCTCCATCTTGAACATTTTCACGGATGGAGTTGAAACGACGCTTGATGTGCCTGGTCTTCTTGTGAAACCTGGGCTCCTTGGCAAGGGCAATAGCTCCAGTGTTGTCACAGAAGAGTTTGATCGGCCCCGACGCATTGGGTATGACTCCTAGGTCGGTGATGAACTCCTTCACCCATATTGCTTCATGCGCTACCTCCGAGGCTGCCATGTACTCCGCCTCACATGTAGATCCCGCCACGACGCTCTGCTTGCAGCTGCACCAGCTTACTGCTCCACCATTCAACATATACACGTATCCGGTTTGTGACTTAGAGTCATCCAGATCTTTGTCGAAGCTAGCGTCGACGTAACCCTTTACGGCGAGCTCTTCGTCACCTCCATAAACGAGAAACATGTCCTTTGTCCTTTTCAGGTACTTTAGGATATTCTTGACCGCTGTCCAGTGTTCCTTGCTGGGATTACCTTGGTATCTTCCTACCAAACTTACGGCAAGGTTTACATCAGGTCTGGTACACAGCATGGCATACATAATAGATCCTATGGCTGAAGCATAGGGGATGACACTCATCTCTTCTTTATGTTTTGCCGTGGTCGGGCATTGAGCTGAGCTCAACCTCACACCTTGCAATACAGGTAAGAACCCTTTCTTAGACTGATCCATTTTGAACTTCTTCAAAATCTTATCAAGGTATGTGCTTTGTGAAAGATCTATGAGGCGTCTTGATCTATCCCTATAGATCTTGATGCCTAATATGTAAGGAGCTTCTCCAAGGTCCTTCATTGAAAAATACTTATTCAAGTAAGGCTTAATGCTGTCCAAAAGTTCTATATTATTTCCCATCAAAAGTATGTCATCTACATATAATATGAGAAATGCTACAGAGCTCCCACTCACTTTCTTGTAAACGCAGGCTTCTCCATAAGTCTGCATAAACCCAAACACTTTGATCATCTCATCAAAGCGAATGTTCCAACTCCGAGATGCTTGCACCAGCCCATAAATGGATCGCTGGAGCTTGCATACTTTGTTAGCATTCTTAGGATCGACAAAACCCTCTGACTACATCATATACAGTTCTTCCTTAAGATGCCCGTTAAGGAATGCCGTTTTGACGTCCATCTGCCATATCTCATAATCATAGGATGCATCAATTGCTAACATGATTCAGACGGACTTAAGCTTCGCTACGGGAGAGAAAGTATCATCGTAGTCAATCCCTTGAACTTGCCGATAACCCTTAGCGACAAGTTGAGCTTTATAGATGGTGAGATTACCATCCGCGTCCGTCTTCTTCTTAAAGATCCATTTGTTTTCTATCGCTCGCCGATCATCGGGCAAGTCATTCAAAGTCCATACTTTGTTTTCATACATGGATTCTATCTCGGATTGCATGGCTTCTAGCCATTTGTTGGAATCTGGGCCCGCCATCGCTTCTTCACAGTTCGAAGGTTCACCGTTGTCTAACAACATGATTTCTAGGACAGGGTTGCCATACCACTCTGGTGTGGAATGTGTCCTTGTGGACCTACGAAGTTCAGTAGCAACTTGATCAGAAGTACCTTGATCATCATCATTAATTTCCTCTCCAGTCGGTGTAGGCACCACAGGAACGTATTCCTGAGCTGCACTACTTTCCGGTTCAAGAGGTAGTACTTCATCGAGTTCTACTTTCCTCCCACTTACTCCTTTTGAGAGAAACTCTTTTTCCAGAAACGATCCATTCTTGGCAACAAAGATCTTGCCCTCGGAGCTTAAGTAGAAGGTATACCCAATGGTTTCCTTAGGGTATCCTATGAAGACGCATTTTTCCGACTTGGGTTCGAGCTTTTCAGGTTGATGTTTCTTGACATAAGCATCGCATCCCCAAACTTTTAGAAACAACAGCTTAGGTTTCTTCCCAAACCATAATTCATACGGTGTCGTCTCAACGGATTTAGACGGTGCCCTATTTAAAGTGAATGTAGCTGTCTCAAGAGCGTATCCCCAAAATGAGAGCGGTAAATCGGTAAGAGACATCATAGATCGCACCATATCCAATAGAGTGCGATTACGACGTTCGGACACACCGTTACGCTGAGGTGTTCCAGGCGGCGTGAGTTGTGAAACGATTCCACATTTTCTTAAGTGTGTACCAAATTCATGACTTAAATATTCTCCTCCATGATCTGATCGTAAGAATTTTATCTTTCGGTCACATTGATTCTCTACTTCATTCTGAAATTCCTTGAACTTTTCAAAGGTCTCAGACTTGTGTTTCATCAAGTAGACATACCCATATCTACTCAAGTCATCAGTGAGAGCGAGAACATAACGATATCCTCCGCGAGCCTCAATGCTCATTGGACCACACACATCAGTATGTATGATTTCCAATAAGTTGGTTGCTCGCTCCATTGTTCCGGAGAACGGGGTCTTGGTCATTTTGCCCATGAGGCATGGCTCGCATGTGTCAAATGATTCATAATCTAGAGACTCTAAAAGTCCATCAGCATGGAGCTTCTTCATGCGCTTGACACCAATGTGACCAAGACGGCAGTGCCACAAGTATGTGGGACTATCGTTATCAACTTTACATCCTTTGGTATTCACACTATGAATATGTGTAACATTACGTTCGAGATTCATTAAGAATAAACCATTGACCATCGGGGCATGACCATAAAACACATCTCTCATATAAATAGAACAACCATTATTCTCGGATTTAAATGAGTAGCCATCTCGTATCAAATGAGATCCAGATACAATGTTCATGCTCAAACTTGGCACTAAATAACAATTATTGAGGTTTCAAACTAATCCCGTAGGTAAATGTAGAGGTAGCGTGCCGACGGCGATCACATCGACCTTGGAACCATTCCGGACGCGCATCGTCACCTCGTCCTTCGCCAGTCTCCGCTTATTCCGCAGCTCCTGCTGTGAGTTACAAATGTGAGCAACGGCACCGGTATCAAATACCCAGGAGTTACTACGAGTACTGGTAAGGTACACATCAATTACATGTATATCAAATATACCTTTAGTGTTGCCGACCTTCTTGTCCGCTAAGTATTTGGGGCAGTTCCGCTTCCAGTGACCCTTCCCTTTGCAATAAAAGCACTCAGTCTCAGGCTTGGGTCCATTCTTTGACTTCTTCCCGGCAACTGGCTTACCGGGCGCGGCAACATCTTTGCCGTCCTTCTTGAAGTTCTTCTTACCCTTGCCCTTCTTGAACTTAGTGGTCTTATTGACCATCAACACTTGATGTTCTTTCTTGATTTCAACCTCTGCTGACTTCAGCATTGAAAATACTTCAGGAATGGTCTTCACCATCCCCTGCATATTTTGTTCAACACAAAGCTCTTGTAGCTCGGTGGGTGCGACTGAAGGATTCTGTCAATGACCGCCTCGTCCGGGAGGTTGATCTCCAGCTGGGACAGGCGGTTGTGCAACCCAGAAATTTTGAGTATGTGCTCACTGACAGAACTGTTTTCCTCCATCTTACAACTATAGAACTTGTCGAAGACTTCATATCTCTCGACCCGGGCATGAGCTTGGAAAAACCATTTTCAGCTCCTCGAACATCTCATATGCTCCGTGTCGCTCAAAACGCTTTTGGAGCCCCGGTTCTAAGCTGTAAAGCATGCAGCACTGAACGAGGGAGTAATCATCAGCACGTGATTGCCAAGTGTTCATAATGTCTTAGTTCTCTGGGATGGGTGCTTCACCTAGCGGTGCATCTAGGACATAATCTTTCTTGGCTGCTATGAGGATGATCCTCAGGTTCCGGACCCAGTCTGAATAGTTGCTGCCATAATCTTTCAGCTTGGTTTTCTCTAGGAATGCATTGAAGTTCATGTTGACATGAGCGTTGGCCATTTGATATACAAGACATATTTTGCAAAAGTTTTAGACTAAGTTCATGATAATTAAGTCCATCTAATCAAATTATTTAATGAACTCCCACTCAGATTAGACATCCCTCTAGTCATCTAAGTGTTACACGATCCGAGTCGACTAGGCCGTGTCCGATCATCACGTGAGACGGACTAGTCATCATCGGTGAACATCTCCATGTTGATCGTATCTTCCATACGACTCATGTTCGACCTTTCGGTCTCTGTGTTCCGAGGCCATGTCTGTACATGCTAGGTTTGTCAAGTTAACCCTAAGTGTTCTGCATGTGTAAATCTGTCTTACACCCGTTGTATGTGAACGTAAGGATCTATCACACCGGATCATCACGTGGTGCTTCGAAACGACGAACTTTAGCAACGGTGCACAGTTAGGGGGAACACTTTCTTGAAATTATTATAAGGGATCATCTTATTTACTACTGTTGTTCTAAGTAAACAAGATGCATAAAACATAGTAAACATCACATGCACTTATATAGTAGTGACATGATATGGCCAATATCATATAGCTCCTTTGATCTCCATCTTCGGGGCTCCATGATCATCTTCGTCACCGGCATGACACCATGATCTCCATCATCATGATCTCCATCATTGTGTCTTCATGAAGTTGTCACGCCAACGACTACTTCTACTTCTATGGCTAACGCGTTTAGCAATAAAGTAAAGTAATTTACATGGCGTTCTTCAATGACACACAGGTCATACAAAAAATAAAGGCAACTCCTATGGCTCCTGCCAGTTGTCATACTCATCGACATGCAAGTCGTGATTCCTATTACAAGAACATGATCTCATACATCACAATATATCATTCATCATTCATCACAACTTCTGGCCATATCACATCACATGACAATTGCTGCAAAAACAAGTTAGACGTCCTCTAATTGTTGTTGCATCTTTTACGTGGCTGCAATTGGGTTCTAGCAAGAACGTTTTCTTAGCTACGAATAACCACAACGTGACTTTGTCAACTTCTATTTACCCTTCATAAGGACCCTTTTCATCGAATCCGCTCCAACTAAAGTAGGAGAGGCAGACACCCGCTAGCCACCTTATGCAAGTAGTGCATGTCAGTCGGTGGAACCTGTCTCACGTAAGCGTACGTGTAAGGTCGGTCTGGGCCGCTTCATCTCACAATACCGCTGAAGCAAGAAAAGACTAGTAGCGGCAAGCAAGTTGACAAGATCTACGCCCACAACAAAATTGTGTTCTACTCGTGCAATAGAGAACTACACATAGACCTAGCTCATGATGCCACTGTTGGGGAACGTTGCAGAAAATAAATTTTTTCCTACGGTTTCACCAATATCCATCTATGAGTTCATCTAAGCAACGAGTCATGGGAGAGAGATTGCATCTACATACCACTTGTAGATCGCGTGCGGAAGCGTTCGAGAGAATGGTGATGATGGAGTCGTACTCGCCGTGATTCAAATCACCGATGTCCAAGTGCCGAACGGACAACACCTCCGCGTTCAACACACGTACGGAGCGGATGACGTCTCCTCCTTATTTATCTAGCAAGGGGGAAGGAGAGGTTGATGATGATCTAGCAGCACGACGGCGTGGTGGTGGATGCAGCAGAACTCCGGTAGGGCTTCGCCAAGCTACTGCGGGAGGAGGACGAGGTGTAGCAGGGGGAGGGAGGCGCCAAGACTTGGGTGCGGCTGCCCTCCCCCCTGCCCTCCTTTATATAGGCCCCCAGGGGGGGCGCCGGCCCTGGGAGATGCAATCTCCCAAGGGGGGCGGCGGCCAGGGGGGGTGGAGTGCCCCCCAAGGCAAGTGGTGCGCCCCCACCTAGGGTTTCCAACCCTAGGCGAAGGGGGGGGGGCAAGGGGGGGTGCACCAGCCCACTAGGGGCTGGTTCCCCTCCCACTTCAGCCCACGGGGCCCTTTGGGATAGGTGGCCCCACCTGGTGGACCCCCGGGACCCTTCCGGTGGTCCCGGTACAATACCGGGTGACCCCGAAACTTTGCCGATGGCCGAAACAATACTTCCCATATATAATTCTTTACCTCCGGACCATTCCGAAACTCCCCGTGACGTCCGGGATATCATCCGGGACTCCGAACAACATTCGGTTTTCTGCATACTCATATTCATACAACCCTAGCGTCACCGAACCTTAAGTGTGTAGACCCTACGTGTTCGGGAGACATGTAGACATGACCGAGACGGCTCTCTGGTCAATAACCAACAGTGGGATCTGGATACCCATGTTGGCTCCCACGTACTCCTCGATGATCTCATCGGATGAACCACGATGTCGAGGATTCAAGCAATCCCGTATACTATTCCCTTTGTCAAACGGTATGTTACTTGCCCGAGACTCGATCGTCGGTATCCCAATACCTCGTTCAGTCTCGTTACCGGCAAGTCACTTTACTCGTACCGTAATGCATGATCCCGTGACCAGACACTTGGTCACTTTGAGCTCATTATGATGATGCACTACCGAGTGGGCCCAGTGATACCTCTCCGTAATACGGAGTGACAAATCCCAGTCTCGATCCGTGTCAACCCAACAGACACTTTCGTAGATACCTGTAGTGCACCTTTATAGTCACCCAGTTACGTTGTGACGTTTGGTAAACCCAAAACACTCCTACGGTATCCAGGAGTTACACGATCTCATGGTCTAAGGAAAAGATACTTGACATTGGAAAAGCTCTAGCAAAACGAACTACACGATCTTGTGCTATGCTTAGGATTGGGTCTTGTCCATCACATCATTCTCCTAATGATGTGATCCCGTTGTCAAGGACATCTAATATCCATAGTCAGGAAACCATGACTATCTGTTGACCAACGAGCTAGTCAACTAGAGGCTTACTAGGGACGTATTGTGGTCTATGTATTCACACGTGTATTACGATTTCCGGATAATACAGTTATAGCATGAATAAAAGACAATTATCATAAACAAGGAAATATAATAATAATCCTTTTATTATTGCCTCTAGGGCATATTTCCAACACTAATCTATGATACTATGCACTATAGAGATAGTAACATAGACTAGTAACATATGCATGTTACTAGTCTAAGTTACTCCCCACTATGACTAGCCTTATATCGAGTGCAGTGCTTTGATGTGTCGCGTCAACTCGTAAAATACCGAGAAATTTGATTACTACAACGCCATCTCCCTCGCGGACTGAGCTCCGGTGCCTTAACTGCACCTGCCTTTGGCTGCATGACAGGAGGGCCAACCACCTGTTGGGCCCATCAGTCATAGACGCAAAGGCAGGAGCAGTAAGTAGAAGCTTTCGCTACATGCTATCCCTCCCGCACGAGGTGGACGGACATGCAACAGTGGATTCGATACTGTAGAAGTAGGAGTAACATCATTGTTCGTCTTCTCGAAGAGGCGAAGAGCCAAGCGCAACTCGAACATGGCAGTTGCGAACGCTCGCGTGCGGTGCCTTGGAGCATGCATATAGTAGCCAGGCTCTTGCATGAGACAAAATTGCTATTGTTTAACAATTAAACTCCATCATCCATTGGTTGATACTCATTCTGCATAGGTCCACGCGCTTAGCACCGTTTCCTCCTGGGGTCACCAATGTTTAATTGCTAATTAATAGCATTGCTTGCAATGAACTAGCCATTGCAAGTCATTAAAAGCATGCACACCTCTCATCTCTTATTGGTTGATATGTCAAGAAACAAGAAACAAGGTAGAAGTTAATGCACGGCGCCTAAGTGTTTTGGGACTATTTGGTTTTCGTAAGATGACTTACACACCTAGACGGATGGAGTAGTATAGCCCTGTAAACCAGAAAGGAGTACTATTTGCCTTTCTAGAGATTTCAACAAGTGACTAGACTACACCGCGTGCAGCCGTGCAGTACTCCCTCCCTTCCGGTTTATAGGGCTCAAATCTCAAATCTCATGAACCAAGGCATTTTGCGATTGGAGGAATGTATCTTGTACTTCTTTACAAAACTACCCTAATTAAACTCATGCATTAATTATGTGGTCCTCTCGTTTTCCTCTCCGCCTTGGTCGCGGTGCACAATATTGAGCACTCCTATATGACTAGCCGCTCTATCTACATGCGGGACATTTCAAAGCATCCGGGCCCGCGTGCCATCCACCAAATCACATCGAGGTGACAGTTGAGACTCACCTGTCACCCCGGTGTGGCCGTCATGACCCGTCATATCACAAAACCCACACCTTTACCAGGAGTGGTAAGGTGGCTGTCGGTGTCAAAACCAGCAGATCTCGGGTAGGGTGTCCCGATCTGTGCGTTTTAGGCTGATGGTAACAGGAAGTAAGGGACACAATGTTTACCCAGGTTCGGGCCCTCTCGATGGAGGTAAAACCCTACTTCCTGCTTGATTAATATTGAAGATATGAGTAGTACAAGAGTAGATCTACCACGATATCATAGAGGATAAACCCTAAGAGCTAGCCTATGATGGTATGATTGTAATTGTGATCGGCCTTCTAAGGACCATCCTCTCTGGTTTATATAGACATCAGAGAGGGCTAGGGTTTACATGGAGTCGGTTACAAGGAAGGAAATATAATATCCGGATCACCAAGCTTGTCTTCCACGCAAAGGAGAGTCCCATCCGGACACGGGCCGAAGTCTTGAGTCTTGTATCTTCATGCTTCAGTAGTCCGGACGATATATACAGTCCGGCTGTCCGGATACCCCCTAATCCAGGACTCCCTCAGTAGCCCCTGAACCAGGCTTCAATGACGATGAGTCCGACATGCAGTCTTGTCTTCGGCATTGCAAGGCGGGTCCCTCCTTCCGAATACTCCAAGGCTGTTATCGAACATGTAGACCGTGTCGGGATCTGCAAGATGATCTTCACACAGCATGGTAGGGATCATAGCATAAATCTGCCCTGCCAGCAATCTTCGTACGTCGTGCCCTTGCATCGTGGCCTGGTCCAACATGAACTGGCATTTCCTGCTCCACCTCGACTCGCGTTGCGAGGCGGTTTTATTGGCATGTCCTGCCAAAGCAGAGATCGGGTTCCTCTTATTACGGGATCTTTCATCAATATGGGCGTGTGTGACCCTACGGCGACCGTTGGTATGACTCCGTGTTTTTTAGATAAGTCCCAAGCGGTCATGCTGAGGACTCTTGATATTCATCCCTTTTATAAAGGGGTCAAGGCCTACGCCTCTTTTCCACCTCCCCCTCTCCTTCTCGCACCTCGAGTTCTAACACCCAAGGCCCAAGCTCCAACACCCCAGATCCTCCAACATGTCCCGATCCGACGCAAAAGGCCGGTGGGCGGCCTCCTCAATTCAAGAGGAGGACATTACGAAGCTTAGGGAGGTCGGATACCTGATTGCCGATATCCAGCACAGGCTTCCTACTCTGGGGCAAGTTATCCCTACGCTGGAGCCCAACGAGAGCGTTTTGTTCGTTCCTCACTTCCTCCGAGGCCTGGGCCTCACCCTCGACCCCTTAGTGAGGGGGCTCATGTTCTACTACGGGTTGGATTTTCATGATTTGGCTCCAGACGCCATCCTCCATATCTCGTCGTTCATTATTTTGTGCGAGGCTTTACTCCACGTCTCCCCACACTTCGGCTTATGGCTCAAGACCTTCAATGTGAAGCCAAAGATGATCGAGGGGCGACACGTGGAGTGCAGAGGTGCTATAATAAGCAGGAACGCTGATGCCCCATGGCCAGAGGGTTCTTTCCCGGAAGTATCCGATGTATGGCAACGGAGGTGGTTTTACGCCATAGCTCCTAGAGGCACAAAGTGGGTAGCCGCCCCCGCGTTCCGCTCGGGCCCTCCATCACAACTGGTGTCTTGGAACGATGTAGGATGGAATTATGGGCCTGCTGGCGACGTACCAGAACTGCAGAATCGCATCTGGGAGCTCATTGAGAGGGACATAAGTCTTGTCAGCATAATGCAAGTGATGCTAGTTAGACGGATGTTGCCGTGCAAACGTCGGCCTCTCCGGATGTGGGAGTTCAATCCAGAGGATTCGCGGACCATTAAGCACTTCTTTGGCCTAAAGCTCGAAGGGATGTGTAAATTATTCTTCGGACCACACGTAAAGTGTCCGGACACCACCGAGGATGCGGGCCTAAGCTGCAACCGCCTAGATGCCTGAGTAAGTAACTTTAAAGCCGGACACTTCAGTTATATTTATCATAACTATTATTCTGAAAATCCCTCCGTGGCCAGGAATGGCTCAACAAGGCGGAGAGAATCAGGTGTCCGGCACCACTTCCTGAAGGCTCGCCTGGTCCAACCATTGAAAAGATGCTTGGTCGGGCGCTCAGCAAAATCCCCTCAGGGAAAGGCAAAGGAAAGGGCGGTGAAGCCGCACTACGCATCCAGACCGGGGGAATAGCTACCTCTCCTATGGAGGATAGCCGGGAAGGGGAGGTTAAAGCCTCCTCCCCATGCGGGAAGAAGAGGGCAGCCTCCAAAGACTTGGAGGCGGAGACGCCCAAGCAAGGGAAGAAGGTATCACCAGGGGGCTCTGCCGCAACGGGCACCCTTACTGCGTCGTGACCACCAATGGGCCAGCCCTCCACCAAGCCGTAAGTTATTCATTAATTGAAAGGTATGGTGTTACTCCGAGATCTATAACCGGGACTTCGTCTTTTGCAGTCCGGCGAGCAGCTCTTCTCAATAGAGTTCTTCTTCGGGGGATCTTCTTCCAGAGATGATGGAGAGTGAGACCCCACCCACCTCTCCGCCTTATGAAGCGGGCGACACTGAGGTGTCGTCACGGAGGAGTCTGGATCTGCCGAAGCCGGAGGCTAACACGTCAGTCGCCCTGAGCCCGGAGCGTTTGGCTCCCACGGGGGGTGATGAGAAGGGTCCGGCATAGTTTGATGTCCGGCCGGACGCACTGACATGCATTCTGGAGCGAGCCGCGCTCTCGAAGGAGCACCGCTCTTTAATGAGCACGACGCACACAAAGATTTCATCCGCTACAAGCAGTTTGAATGAGGCATTTACAAGCCTGCTCAAAGGCTTTGAGGTAAGTAGTGAAGAATGCACAACTTTTTGGTTATAAAGCACGTGCTAGGTGTGCTCCCTATGGATAGTAGCCCCTGAGACTCTGGTTGCCCGCCATAGGCGGCAAACGGGGGATCATATAGTAATGGCTGCACCATACATGTGCGCAGGTATGCAAGGATCCGGCAGCCGACCAGTCTATTGAAGTTGCCGAAATAAGGAGGCAGATCAGATCTATTGATGCCGATATCACGCTGGTGAACAAACGGCTGAAGGAGTCACAGGGTATGTGCTCTGCTTCCCTTATTATGTTGTATAGGAAAATACGGTAGTGGCGTAATGTTAATGCCATGTGTTTGCACTGCAGATGGTGCCGCTGCCGTGGAAGCCCTAAGGGCGGAACTTGCTCAGGCCAAGGAACAAGCTCGTGCTAGCAATGCGGCTGCCCTAAAGGCGGCCGAAGAATTGAGAGCCGAACAGGCTGCTCATTGCCGAAGCGAGGAGAAGATAGCCGAAATGGCTGAGGAGTTGAAAAATGCCGCCGACCGGTATATACTCCTGGAAAAGGAGAATAAGGCTAGTTCAGCCAAGCTGGACAAGGCACTTAATGTCGCCAAGGAGATGCGGACCGAGATCCGGGGTATGGGGGAGGAGCTCCAACAGGCCGACAAAATCGTGGCTGGGGGCTCCTACTTATTGCGGACGAAGTTCTTGGATCCGAAGTATGCTCCCCTGGCTGGGCGCTTGAGTCCTACAGACGCATATGCGGACTTGGCAAATAGTACAGCTGACGCTGTCAAGTTCTTCGAGGGTCAAGGTGACAAAGAAGTGGAGAAGCTTTTCTGGTCGAGGTTCAATGCTCCCACTCGCCTGCTGCCGCTAAATGAGAAGGTGGCTGCTATGGCGGAGCTCTACATGCTGTCCGGGCTTGCTATGCGGTATGTAATAGACCATCTTTGGCCGAAGGGGCCTAAGCCGGACAACTACTTTGGTTTGGTGTAGCAATTCCTTGGGGCCGTGTCTCGGATTGACGCCATGAGGAGGTCGGCGTGCATAGAGGGTGCACGGATGGCTGTTGCCCGCGTAAAAGCCTATTGGATGGATATGGAGGCCACTATTGCAGCGACCCAGGATCCGGCGGGGGGCCAATATCCGACCGAGCACTACTTGGCGCAGGTCACAGAAGGTGCCCGCCTGATAGAGGCGTAGTGCTCGAAGAATATCTTGTTCGAATGATAAGTCGAATCATTGTAAAAAACAATGTTTATTTTGATTATGAGGCTATATTTATACTTTTTGCTCGGAAGTATGATTGTGTCCCCTTTGCGACCGTTTTTATATAGATATGAGTAGTCCGAAAGATAGCAGTCGCTGGCTTTAGCGCCCATGCATACAATGCGGGGGTGTTCGTGAGAAATATGCTTAATCACACTTGATCCAATGTCTTGATCCATTAAGGAGGTGATCGCACGTTGAACTAGGCAACCAGACTATATAGCTGTAACACTTTCGCTTAGCCATGAGGGTCTAACAGTGGGGCTACTATTTAGCCCCTGGTACATTCGCATGCATCCGAATACGGGCGCATATGTACGTGGCTGGAAAACGGGCCTTCGTTAATGCGGAGGAATCCTTAAAGATTCTGGTGAGTCTTCGAGTGGTTGAACAGTCTCTCGCTGTATCATGATAGTCAGTTTTCGGCTTTCTCTACTGAGGCGCTCATCCGAAATAACTAGGGCACAATCGCTGTAGTTCTCCTTTGACCTGCCTTAGCCGATAATAACGGAACATAAGGCGGCAAACCCAGGAGCCGGGCAAACCCAACATTTGACCAAAGGCATGATTCGGAGCGATTGCATATAAGGCCAAACTCGTGACGCCGAACACTCCCGAAGGTATTCGGTCTTTGTAAAAGAAAACTGGCTGACGAGAGCCTGCTATAAACCCTAAGGTTCCAGGTACGTGAGATGAATCTGTCGTGGCAAAATGCCAATAACGGCAGTATCCTCTATGGGTATGGAACCCATGGGATGGTTAACCAATAAGAGGCAGTAGAAATGGTTTACACAGGGGCTTAATCTAAAAAGAAACATGTGGAACGGGGCCCTGCTGCACGTCTGAGCCTTTGTCTCCGTTGTGCTGTATCCTGGAAGGGTATCGCACGAACGTTGTCTATGAGAAAAGAAAACTCGTAGGAGAGTACAACGTAAGTATGCGGTTAAATAATAAAAGTGTAAGATGTTGGCCTGCCAGTAAGGTTGGGCCAGCTGTGGGGCTGCATTAAATATTTACAACCCCTGGTATCCGCTATGGGATTATATGTACGGTGCCCTGGTTCAGTTGTATCCGGGCTACCGGACTGGTCTAACTGAGTCTGTGGTCGTAATGACCAGTCATGTTTTTTTGATATTGGAGGTCGCTTACAGTCCGGCCGCCAGGGTCATCGCGTGTTCCTCTGCGCATGAAGAGCGCTCTGTGATACGGTGATGACGCCACGTGGACCGGGCATCTTGAGTGTAAGGTAGCCATAGTGCGGCAATGCGTTGAAGCTGGCGAAGGCCGTTCTTCCAAGCAATGAATGATAGCCTCTTTGGAAGGGTGCGATGGTGAAGAGTAGTTCTTCGCTTCTGGAGTTGCCTGGGGAGCCGAATGTTACTTCCAGCACGACGGAGCCCCTGCCGTAGGCTTCAACGACTGGTATCACCCCTTCAAAGGCGGTGTTGCTTTGGCCAATTCTGGATGGGTTTATCCCCATTTTGCGGACAGTGTCCTCGTATATTAAATTGAGACTACTGTCGCCGTCCATGTGGACACGGGTGAGACGGTATCCGTCGATTATTGGGTCAAGCACCAAGGCCTATGATCCTCCGCGCCGAATACTAGTTCGGCCGTCCATGTGATCGAAAGTGATCGGATGAGGCATCCAGTAGTCAGATGTAGGTACGATGGGCTCTACATCATGCGCGTCTCTGAGCGCGCGTTCATGCCTTCTCTTGAATGTGTGAGTCGCGTGGATCATGTTTACTGTTTTAACCTTTGGAGGGAATTTTTTCTGTCCCCCAGTGTTCGGCTGGCGAGGTTCATCCTTGTCTTCACTTGGTGTTTCCCTCCCTTTGTGTTTGGCATTTAATTTGCCCGCCTACTTGAAGACCCAGCACTCTCTATGGGTGTGGTTCGCAGGTTTCTCCGGGGTGCCATGAATTTGGCATAGTCTGTCCAGGACTCTGTTCAGACCGGACGGTCCCTCTTTACTGCCTTTAAATGGCTTCTTTTGTTGATCAGGTCGAGAGCCCCTGAATCCGGCGTTGACCGTCGTGTTATCCGGGCTCTCTTCCTTGTTTTGGCGTTTGTGTTTGTTACGCCTTGGCTTCCTGTTGCCATCCCTTATTTCGGATGTGCTTGGGTCGCTAGTGCCTTTACGGGCTAACCAGCTATCTTCGCCCGCGCAAAAGCGGGTCATAAGGCTTGTTAAGGCTGCCATTGTCCTTGGCTTTTCTTGGCCGAGGTGTCTGGCGAGCCATTCGTCACAGATGCTGTGTTTGAATGCCGCTAAGGCTTCGGCGTCCGGACAGTCGACAATTTGATTCTTTTTAGTGAGGAATCTGTTCCAAAGCTTGCGGGTGGACTCTCCGGGTTGTTGGATTATGTGACTTAGATCGTCTGCATCCAGAGGCCGGACATAAGTCCCTTGAAAGTTGGTCCTGAAAGCGTCCTCGAGTTCCTCCCAACTCCCGCTTTTGAACCAGTGTCGAGCTGGTCCCTTCAACTTGAGGGGAAGGTATTTGATGGCGTGGAGGTCGTCCCCACGAGTCATGTGAATATGTAGGATAAAATCCTCGATATAGACCCCTGGGTCTGTCTTTCCGTCGTATGCCTCTATGTTCACAGGTTTAAAGCCTTGTGGGAATTCATGGTCCAGTACTTCTTCAATGAAGCACATGGGGTGTGCAGCCCCTCTGTATCTGGGCGCGTTGTGGCATGTAGTCGGTTGTTGTTGTGTCCGGTGCTTATTCCGAACTGGTATTTGGCCTGTATTAGCGTTTGGGTGACCATAGTCCCTCGCCGGGGTGTGTCCTTTAGATCCGTAGATGGATCTGGCTGCACCGGCCTTCTTATCCAGCTTCTCACGTAGATCGTGCGCAGTGTCAGTAGCCGCTCTGTTGTGGTTGTGAAGCGGTACGTCTAGTCTTCTGGTTATATTATTCTTTGGTGGGACGGCCTCGTCGTCGAATTCTGGCAGTAGCTTGCGTTTTGGATAGCTTTTTGTATGGCGATCGTCGCCATATCTTTCTTCAGTGTCTAGCACTTTATTCCATCTGCGACTGAGCTTTTCCTGTGCGGCCTTAAGCCGTTGCTTCTGCTTCTTTAGACTTCTTGATGTGGCCATAAGCTTTTGGTGGAGGATGTCTCGTTCCACTCGTTCGTCCGGAATGGTGAATGCATCATCGTCCGGACTGTGTTCATGTTCTCGGGCTGTTTCATGAGCTCGTCCCTCTGGATCGTTGTGGTCAGGTATTTGCTCCGAACCGGGTTTGGCGTGACCTGGCTCGTCCTACTCCATCGCTGGGTCCATGTGGTCGTTACTGCCTTCGGGGTTTACTGGTATGTCGATCCTTGTTGCGCTCTTGTCGCTATTTTTACTGTTGCTGGACTTTGAGTGACGATTGTGCTGCCGTTTTGGCTTTTGCCCGGGTGTTTTATCTTCCGGATTATCGCTGCCGTCCTTTTTGGGCATATCCACCATGTATATGTCGTGTGACAAGGTAGTAGTCCCGCGCCCTAGAGATTCTGGAGCTTGTCCTGCATCGTCGTCCATACCGTCGATGTCTTCGGAGTGGAAGTCAAGAACGTCGGTTAAATCATCGATCGTGGCAATGAAGTGGGTGGTGGGTGGGCAACGAATTCCTTCGTCGCCTACTTCCCACTCAGGATGGACATAGTTCGGCCCAGAGCCTCCTAACAAAGAGATGATGTCGCCAAAGGGCGAGTGCCAGAGACTTTAATGATATTAGCATGTCGCCAAAGGGCGAGTGCTGGAAGATGTCCGCAGCGGTAAACTCCATTACCGGAGCCCAACCTAGCTCGAGGGCATGCGGATCGGAACCAACAATCGGATACGAGTCCGGGGGCCCGGGGTTACATGCCTCAACAGAGGTGAGACCTGTGTTCGGCTCCACCGACGATGAGTATGCGGCTTGCGGGGCGGGTTCTATCCCTCCGTCCTTGGGCAACGCAACCTGTTCCGGATTTATATCCGGGGCTACTGCAGGGATGATGTCCTGAGCATTGTCCGATAGCAGGTCAAGGCCGTGCTCGTCGTGATTGTCTGGTGCTCCGGACACAGGCCCGAATCCGTCGAAGATCAAGTCTCCGCGAATGTCCGTCGTGTAGTTCAAGTTTCCGAACCTGATCTGGTGGCCAGGGGCGTAGCTATTGATCTGCTCCAGATGACCAAGCAAATTGGCCTGCAGTGCGAAGCCGCCGAACACAAAGATCTGTCTGGGGAGAAAAGTCTCGCCCCGGACCGTGTTGTTGGTAATTGAAGACGCCATCAAGCCTCAGAGCCCGACACAGAGGAACTCTCAATGACGGAACCAATGTCGGTGTCAAAACCGGCGGATCTTGGTTAGGGAGTCCCAATCTGTGTGTCTTTGGCTGATGGTAACAGGAAGAAAGGGACACAATGTTTACCCAGGTTCGTGCCCTCTCGATGGAGGTAAAACCCTACTTCCTGCTTGATTAATATTGAATATATGAGTAGTACAATAGTAGATCTACCACAAGATCGTAGAGGCTAAACCCTAAGAGCTAGCCTATGATGGTATGATTGTAATTGTGATCGGCCTTCCAAGGACCATCCTCTCCGGTTTATATAGACACCGGAGAGGGCTAGGGTATACATGGAGTCGGTTACAAGGAAGGAAATATAATATCCGGATCGCCAAGCTTGTCTTCCACGCAAAGGAGAGTCCCATCCAGACACGAGCCGAAGTCTTGAGTCTTGTATCTTCACGCTTCAATAGTCCGGACGATGTATACAGTCCGGCTGTCCGGATACCCCCTAATCCAGGACTCCCTCAGTGGCCTCCAAGTTGGACTGGACGAAGCAACCATCATTTCACTGGAACGCTCGTTCAAGCCCTTTCTTCCCTTTCTTGAAGAAAACCTCACTCCAGGCTACTTACTTCTGCCATTTTTCTTCTGTACCAACGAAGGAAAGGTGGGCGAATCAGTTATGCTGCTAAATTTTCATTCCAAGAATCTTCTTTTTGCGAAGCACCGACCGATTCTCACATCCTATTCTTTTCCTGTTTTCATTGCGATTGTGGTTTCCTTTTGATTGCTTTTTGTTTGTCAGTTCATTGATGGATCCTGGAGCACTAGGCAAAGAGTTGCTGGCGGATAACCCACTAGAGACAGTGATCTCCAGGAAGCGAGCACCAACCAACGAGTTGACCATGTGGGCGGGCCAACCCATGGAGACGAAGAACTCCAAGAAACAAGCACTGGCCAAAGAGTTGAGGATGTTGGCGGACGAACTCCTCAAAGAAAGTTGGAAGAACAACAAGGGCCCCACCGTGCCTACCCCAGGAACTCTGATTGCCACCTATGTGAGGCTCAAGACCGAGTTTGAGGAGATAGTCGCCGTTGAGAAGCAGTATTCCCCTGGTAAGGTGATGGCCCCCATCGAGGACGAGGATATGGCCCCCGGAGGGATGAGATCCCCAGGTGAGCTGCAGAAGGTAAACAATAATGGCTTATTACCATAGTTGTGGTTTTTGATTATTTGCAACACTACTAGAAAAACCCCTACTAATGGCGCACCTAGTATGGCCATTAATGGCGCATCTGTGGTGCGCCACTAACAGCACGCCATTAGTAATTTTTACTAATGGCGCACCAGTGGTGCGCCATTAGTATCTGGTATACTAATGGCGCACCACTGGTGCGCCATTAGTATAGGCCACGGTGCGCCATTAGTATGCCTCCCAGGGGCCATGTATACCCAGGTGCTTTGGATACTAATGGCGCACCAAAACTGGATGCGCCATTAGTAACCGCGGCATACTAATGGCGCACTGTCCTGTGATGCGCCATTTTGAATCTAGATCTGGATCGTGATTTTTGCCCATTTTTTGCTCGTTTTTTTGCTTGTTTTTTGGCACGACATTATTTCAAATTTTGTTCCTGTTTTTGGATCTTGTTGCCATGGTCTTTTGCCGGAGAGGAGTTCGCCGGAGAGGAGGAGGAGGAGGTCGCTGGAGAGGAGGAAGGAGAAACCATGAGGGGATGGGAGGAGCTCACCGGAGAGGAGGGAGGAGGAGCTCACCGGAGAGGAGGGAGGAGGAGCTCACCAGAGAGGAGGGAGGAGGAGCTCACCGGAGAGGAGGGAGGAGGAGCTCACCGGAGAGGAGGGATTTTTTGCCTCACCGGAGAGGAGGGAGGAGGAGCTCACCGGAGAGGAGGGAGGAGGAGCTCACCGGAGAGGAGGGAGGAGGAGCTCACCGGAGAGGAGGGAGAAGAAACCATGAGGGGAGGGAGGGGAGGGGAGGGGAGGAGGGAGGAGGAGGTCGCCGGAGAGGAGGGAGAAGAAACCATGAGGGGAGGGGAGGGGAGGGGAGGGGAGGGGAGGAGGAAGGAGGGAGGAGGAGGTCGCCGGAGAGGAGGAGGAGGTCACCGGAGAGGAGAAGTATGGTGGAGGAGAGAAGGGAAGATGAAATGAAGAGAGGAGGAGAGGACCAGCCATATATACGGCATACTAATGGCGCACCGCGGGCAGGTGCGCCATTAGTAATTTTTTTTATTTTTTTGATTTATTTTGAATTTTGAAGGCGGGAAGATACTAATGGCGCACCACGGGCAGGTGCGCCATTAGTAATTGTTTTTTTATTTTTTTGACTTATTTTGAATTTTGAAGGAGGGAAGATACTAATGGGGCACCATGGTCAGGTGCGCCAGTAGTAACTTTTTTTTTATTTTTTTGACTTATTTTGAATTTTGAAGGCGGGAAGATAGTAATGGCGCACCATGGGTAGGTGCGCCATTAGTAAGTTTGAATTTTTTCGATTTTTTTGCCTCTCTAGATCTTAAAAGCCCCCTATCTTTTTTTCTGTTAGGTTTTTGAGGATTTTGAAAATGTTTAACGGGGTTCCCCCCGTTAAATTTGGATGTAACTTTTCGAGTAGATGATTTTTCATATAAAAAACTTTTTCATCCGAGTTAGTATGCAAAAGTTATGCCCATTTTTACAAATTCTCGCGAGATTTTGCAAATGAAGTCAAAATTCATATTTGCAAATTTTCCCAACAACTAGGCCACATATCACATGGGAAACTTATTTTCTTTTATTTTTTTTTACATTTTTATCATTTTCTTTTATTTTTTTTAAAACTGAAAAGGCGATCCACGGGGGGGGGGGGGGGGGGGAGGGGCGGTGCATTCGGTGGAAGTGGTGGCCAAGGTTACTAATGGCGCACTGTGGCATGGTGCGCCATTACTAGTTTAACTAGTAATGGCGCACCACACCCACGGTGCGCCATTAGTATGTTTGGACAGGCGCACTAGTTCAAAAATTTTTTTTGGTACTAATGGCGCACCGTGGGCAGGGTGCGCCATTAGTAGTTTCAACACTAATGGCGCATCAGAAGGTGGTGCGCCATTAGTATATACTAATGGCGCACCACATGTCTAGTGCACCATTAGTGTCATTTCCATCTATAGCCCTTTTCCTAGTAGTGCAATGTGCTTGCTAATATGTTAGGGTTGTGCAGGTGCCGGTGGACGTCCTTGATGATTCTGATGTCGTGGCCCGTCCTGTTGGCATCGCCCCGGAGATCAATTCCGATGCCGCTGTCCATCCTGTTGGCATCGCCCCGGAGATCGATTCCGATGCCGCTGTCCATCCTGTGGACATCGCCCCAGAGATCGATTCCGATGTCGCGGTCAGTCCTATGGACATCGCCCCAGAAATTGATTCCCATGCCGCTGTCCGTGCTGTGGTCATTGCCCGGGAGATCGATGACAAGAAATAGTTGGTCGCGCTAATCCTTCAGGGTAGTTTGCATTGCCCTGTGTTTAGTTACCAGAACGATGCGTGTTATCAAACCATCTTAGGGCTAGTGCACTGTCTTGAGTGGGCGAATATTGCTACTTTTGTTTGATAGTGAATCATGCGATGAATCATGCGAACCCTCTCTGAGTTATGGCAACAGATGTATCCTCACCAGCTTTTGATGTAATATATGGCATGCTTAGATGTAAGTTTGAACTGTTTATCATATCAGCAGGGCTTGTTTGATGATTCTTGGTGTTAGTAGGCTAGCTACTGTGCTACTTGCAAAACACTCACCGAAGAGAAACGTTGGGGCTGATGAGCTCGTGGTACGCTTATACTTATCCCTCGTCGATCGACCAATAGCCCTAGCTCCTAAAATTGCAGGCTTAGTGATCGATCAGTCAATAGTCGACACGGATACATTCAGGCCTCATTTGGTTCATAGGGTAGGAAAATCGTAGCAAAAGTACAGAGAACGTGCAACACAAAACCATAGCAGTGCAGAGACGTACTCCCTCCGTTCCAAAATAGATGACCTAGGCGGGCTAGTTTGGCCTAGTGGATTTCAGTGATATGACGTGGTACAGTGCCGTCCAGTCTTCGCGTGTGGTAGCAGTATTGCGGGTATAGTAAGTTTTCTTGAAGAGGCGGAATTCAACGAAGTCATGATGGTTTCTTCGTCCGAACAACTTAAAGTGGGAAAGGTTGGGCCTGCGGTATGACCGGGGTAGACCAGGATAATTTTGTGCATGTCAGGTGGACCAGGATGGTCGATGTCCCACATGTCGGCGAATGAAAGTATTCTTTCCTTTATAGAGGATGAGCAACGAGTATTCATTATTTCCACTGTTACTCCTTGACTTTGTCAATGCCTCTCTCTCCTCCACATAACCGGGGACTACTTGCTATGCATGTGACGGGCAGCTGGCGTCTTGAGGGGCCAGGGCGGTCAGAGCGGGCTCCGGAAGTGGTCCGGACTCCAGAATGGCCCACCTCACATTATCACCATATATTCTTGGAGTCCTGTGCGCGGCGGGCGGGCGATGTCTTCTCCCTCCCTCGTTTCTCTCTTCTCAGCCGACACCCGCCGAGCGATTAGATTTCGGCTATCGACGGTTTATTCAATTACAGTCCCACATGTCAGTGAAATTGCAAGACAACGCGTGTCCCCTCTGGTGAGCGGCGTGCGAGCCAGACTGTCGGGGGTGCGACACGTATGAGTCGTAAGTGTGCTGCCTTTTCCTTTAGAACTTGCGAATCGTAACATTTTAGCGCGATCGATCGATAAAATGACGAGGGCGGTGCTTTCCCGCTCGTTAGGCGGGCTAGTTCGAGTGATATGACGTGCTACAGTGTCGTCCACTTGCTCCATTTTTATGTAAGCAAGATAAAAATGGAGGACTGTTAGTGATTATAGCATGATAGTTAGGGCATCTCCAGCATTGGCCCACAAATGTACACCGGTATCTATATGAACTAATCGGACGAAATTCGTGCAAACAAAGCAAATTTCAAATTAACCGGATGAAATTCATTACATTTCAAAAACTTTTCCTACAAACTGGACGAAATTCATTACATATTTCGCACAAACCGTAGTAAAACCTACTGTAAACCTAATCTAAATGATCGCCGGCGCCCGACCACCATGTCCGGCCATGAACCCGAGAAAGCCGGCCATTGCCTTTTCCTCCTCCTCATCCGCCTCGATAACCTCCTCCTCCGGAGCACAAGGTTCTGAAGATTTCCGCCTCCATGTCGCCGTCAAGCGGCTAATCGGCCGCCGATGTTTACCCCACCAAGCTTGGCGTCGACTGAGTGGAGTAGCGGTGGCCTTCCCGGGACGAGAGCGGCGGCGACCTACCGTGTACTCCTCTTCCTCGCTGCCAGCTGCGCCCGCGCACGCACGCCGACTTTGTGGTCATGGCGGGGGAGGGCGGCCGGGGGGTGCCGGCGATCTCCTTTGTTTGCTCCTGTGACAGTACGTCGAAGAGAGCTTTGGAGTGCGCTCGGAGCGGAGCCGCCGATGTCCCTCGTCTGCTCCTGCGACAGTACGTCCAAGAGAGCTTCGGAGCGCCAGGAGGCCATGGTTGGAGTGGTGCTGACAGAAGGAACGGACCGGAGGAGAATAAGTGTGGGTCTTTGGCTATGGCTGGGAGCTGGGGCTCAAGTTAATATAGTGGGCGAATGGCAATGAGCCGCGACAGACGGATGGACAACTGGCGCTGGAGTAGGTTCATCGGGCGTGAATGCGGACACTGCTTCAGTGACTTAACTGCAGATGCATTGGGTTACTGACATGTGGGCCCAACGGGCATCTGGCCCGCATGTCAGTGAACACCAATTGCACCTGCAATTAAGTCTGGCGAATGCGGCATTGACATTCTGGAGAGACGGTGACTGTTTCAGGCGGGAAGCACGCGCTAGCGATGGAAGGGGTTTCGGTGTGCAGTGGCACTAAGATCGGTCGCTCACAACAGTACATACTCCGTACCATACTACCATAGTACCCTCTCTAGCTAGGCTGTTTTATAGATTGTTGTTGTGATGGACGATATACATGAGCAAGGCGGTCCGAGTATGACCGTTGGTGTTGAGCCAGGTGAATACATGCTCGGCGTTCATGTAGCCTCCATCAAACGTCTAAACAGTAATGTCAGGCACCGCCGGGGCGCGCAGGTGATGGGCTCATCGTTTGCGTTGCGCCATGAGCAGGACTTTGATTTAGAGGACAACGTGCATGCATTAGCATGCTTTGACAGCGTGAGCGTGATGTCTGACGCGAAGTATTTCATTTTCATTTGGCTGACCAGGGTGCGTTGCAGCGATGGGTCCGTGGTTTGATTCCCCACATACGCATAATTTTGGTTTTTACAGTATTTCTTTCTCCATTAACAGGTAGGCCCGCGTAGATAGGTAAAGAACAAGAGCTGATGAGGCGCATGCAGACTGTTTGACTGGTCGACCCGACAAATACGGAGCTATACGCTGAGCCAGTGGTCGTATAATCATCATATCTCGTATACAATGATCAAAGTGAGCTATCAAGACAAGTTCGATGACCGCCAATGCATTTTACTCGGTAATAAATGACCAGGATTGAAGGGGAATCCAAATTTGCTTCGTCTTCTGTCCTTGAGCTCTTGACAAACCAATGCACTATACGGTTGTCCGGCCACTCCACCCCATAGCTCTCACCAAGCGTTGTTCATGCCACCGCGCCGCACACTATCGGTAGGGTAGCGATGGCATCCCACTGCGCCGAGTTCCTAGCCGCCCATGACCGCACACAAAATGGTAGGGAAGCGATGGCATCCCGCCGTGCCGAGTTCATCACCGCTCGCGACCTCACAACTATGTGGGAGGAATTTGAAGATGCCAAGGCCGAATGGGCGGTAGAACAAGAGGCGGCCAAAGCCGCACAGAGGGAGCGGAAAAGTCAGAAAGCACTCAACAAAAGAGAGGCCCACTGCCGATAGAAAGAAAAGGACGCACGCGCTGCTGCGGAGAGGTCGGCGGATATCCAAGCACGGTGGGGTGTGACTGACAAAGCCAGGAAGGAGAACGATGCCGTCTGGCCTACATGTGAGAAGTAGTAGTACTAGAGTAGTAGTTAGTGTGTGTGTCTGTGTGTGAGTACGAGCATGTACCAGTACTACTAGTTACTACTGTAGTTTTTAGAGCAAATTACCAGTACATTAGCCTAGACTAAATGGTAAAATTCCTATCCTATGCATAAAATGGCATCTCTTTCTCTATAGGAATTGAGATGCATGTCATCTCACTTCCTATGATTTTCATATTCCTATAAAATTCCTATCCTATGAACGAAAGGAGGCCTCTGTTGGAGTAACTACTGTAGCTAGCAGTACTGATGGTACAGTAGTTTTCTTCAAGAAGCGGAATTCAATGAAGTCATGATGGTTCCTTCGTCCGAGCAACTTCAAAGTGGGAAGTGGGCCTGTGATTTGACGGCTCATTAGTCATTGTTAGTGGAGCGCGACGACCTGGGTGACTCTTCCTTGGAGTTCTGCGTGCATGGCAAGTGGACCAGGAAGGTCGACGTCCCACATGTTGGCGAATGGAAATATTCTTTCCGATATCGAGGAGCAATGAAACCGCATGGTATAGTATCACTAGTGATTGGTTTGCAAAAAAAGTACCAGTGCTGATTTATAATTATTTTTTATTTCTGATGAATGCTAGCGTTTCAACTCTTACGACGAAGGGTGCCAAACATGGCACGTGCTGGATGTCCCACACGTCAGCGAAAGGAGTGGGACATGAACAGCGTGGTAGAGCCCAACTTAAAAAAAACCAGCGTGGTAGAGCGTCTCCACTTCTTCCGCTTCTGGGTCGGAGACCACACGTAGTAGTACTTAGTGGTATGAATGATACAAAGTGTGACCTGGAGAGAAAGACACGTCTAGTTGGAAGGTCTTGGGGCATACACTTAAACAAATATAAAAGTTAATATGTGCCTCCAACTAATATAGTAGTAGTAGAGTACTTAGGCACGTACTCCATAACATCACCGTGCATTGCACGTACAACATTTAGTGGTAGTACGTAGTAAGAGACAAATGCCGCCCAAGAGTTCCCTTTTTGACCCACTTTTGGGTGTTTGGTAGAGTGTATGGAGGGTGCATGAGTCCACACTAGTTTAGCACAAATACACTAGAAGCAATGAAGCATGCATGAAGAGAGCATGCATGAAGAGGGGTGTTGAGTTGAGCATGCATGAAGAGGGGTGTTGAGTTGAGCATGCATGAAGAGGGAACAACTATGCTGAGACGAGAACGCAACCAAACACACCCTATATGCCACGCATGTTGATACCATTTGTGCCTTTCTACTTCACTTACTGCGCTACATTACTCAGGTTCGTACGTCCACTCCTGGGTACATGTCCGTCTCGTAGTTCCAGTCCCACGTGTTCTTCATATAGATGGAACGATCCTTGCATAACACGTGCACCTTGATGCTAGATGTCTCGCGTGTTGGCAAAAGGATGAACAAAGCTCACGTAAAAAATAGAGTGGAAGCACATAGATTCCGGATGACCGAGAAGGAGCAAGGAACCTCGTGGTGGAGCGTCTGCACTCATAATATTTAATATTATTCAGCGATATAAAATTAACCAATCATCTCCAAAATGGACTGGAAGAGTACGAAACACGACAACCTAGTGTAGTTACATCATACTAGTACATGGCTAACCCACGCTATCACCATATTTCTTGGCTTCCGTGCGACACCTACCTCTAGTAATCCAGCAGCCTGTATCGCTTCTCCCACCACGTCTCTATCAAAGTGCGGCGGGCTGGCGTTTTTGCCGTCTATTGAGGTCGGTTAACTCATCACATGTTAGCGACATGCCAAGAGAATTCTAAAAAAATTCCTTTCATGTTCCGTTTTCAAAAAGAAAAAAAATCCTTTCACGTACAAATTTTCCTGTATGCTTTGAGCAACTTGCATGTCCTATACTGCTCCTCTTTGATACTCAAACTTAGCTAGAGGTTAGACTAACTCATGACTAACCCTGAACTAACTGTAGCCAAAGAGGTGTTTGGGTGACAGGGTTAGACTGACAATAAATGCACTTGATGGAGGGAGAAAAGTGATTTTTCAGTGGTCCCAATGAGAACTATCTCCAGTTAGCACCTCTTGGGTGGGATAGTTTTTTTTGGTGGGTTCGGTGCAAGTTGCTCCAATTTAAACCCTCATGCTTGGATACTTTAGGGCTATTTGAGCCTCAACTAGCTCAAACTAACTCTAACCCATGGATCCAAACAAGGCCTATGGCCAGTCTCGACGCGGAGCAGTCGCGTGCACCGGGAAGCGGCGCTCTCTCGGCCGTCGTGCCACTTCAAAGCCGACGCTAGTGAGAAGTCGCCTCCGCTTTGGCCAGGCATTAATGTGGCACTGACGCTCTAGGGCGACGCTGACCGTTTCACGCGGGAAGCGCGCGCTGGCAAGGGAGTATAGGTTTTGAACCGTTTCAGGTGTAGTACTGGTAGTTTGCAAAACTACTCAATTATTGCACTCAGTTTCCTAAGAAATTGTGGCAAAAAACATTACTCGCAGCCCGCTTCCCTTCTCCTTCCTCTTCCACCGCCCGCGCACGTCCGCAGGAAGTGACCGGTCAACCCTTATATAGGAGTGCGAACACAAAAAGATGCATGCATAACCACTAAAATTTCCATATTAAAGCGCCGCTCCGGCGGGAGTATTGCATATGTTGTTACCTTCGGCCAGGCCATGGCTACCGGGCGACGGCGACCAGAGAAGAGGCGGAGGGAGGGGAATGGATGCATCTACTGTTTGGGTTCGCCTTCCGGCTAAAATAAATGCGCAGCATCACGTGTACCCACGGGTGCACAAATTGTAACATACGTGTCTGCTTAAGTGGGCGTCACATAACTGGTGTGTGTGTGAGAGAGATTCTGAGAGACAGAGTGCATGTGTGTGACTCTACTCTTCGGACATGTACTCAACCTTTTGCATTGGGATATAAGTATAATGGTATTTAATTTAGCTAGTGATTTACGTGGCCATGTTAACGTGGTTGTGTCAAAAAAATGTCACTTCCTGCTCATGATTTGCGTTATATAATTACAAGCAAGATTCTCGTGCATTGCACGGAACATCAATATGCATTTTTTTACAAAACACCTGTTGTGATTGACCCATGCAGGAGTAATCCCATGCGTAAAAACTAATGGTATCTCTAGAATTTTATCGGAAAACTGGTATCTCGAGAATGTCATCGAAAAAATGAAAGATGAGAGATAAGGCGAGGAGGAGTGGAGCGTGGTGGTGACTGGTGGTCGGAATGGGCGGAGGCATGGGGATGGACGGCACCGGCAGGCGGCAGTGGCCACCATGCATGCTAGATTGTTCCAAAGACTTATTCCTTTTTTAATTGCTGAGCAATGAGTTTGTGGGAGATAATGATGTGGAGAGAGGTGCGGGTATCTTTGGTAAAATTATCATAGTTTGCTTTCTATTCGTCAGATATAGATCATACGGTGTGTATTACAAGATGGCAGGCACACCATCATCGCCAACTCATTTTTTTATAAGGTTACAAATGATAAGTTTGCTGGCTACTAAAGTAAAGTGGAATTTGTCCATGTTATGCAAGTAAATAAAGGTGATTGTTTATCATACAGGTAAGGTTGGATGAAGGGTGGTAGGAACAAATGCTCCGCCTAGAGCATGTGTGTGTGATATGGAGTCTTTGTGTGTGTGGGGTGTGTGTGTGTGTGTGAGAGAGAGAGAGAGATGGAGTCTTAGTGTGTGTGTGTGTGGGGGGGTGCGTGCGCATGCACGTGTGTGTGTGTGTGTGTGTATGTGTCGTGGGGTCCTCTGTGGCGGATGTAATTTAAGTGTTCATGGCTTCATCATAGAGAGGTGATGTGTATGGCAGAGGCCACCAACGATGGGGTGCGAGAGAGAAAATGACCGTAGAGAGGAAAGAGAAGGTGTCTGCGCGTGAGAGGAGTCGATATCTAGATAATGTGTTTGTTCGAGAGACACCGAGGAAGACTACTATATATCGATGGTGCATGTAGGCGGGAATTAAACAAAGGGACGGTCTTATTGGTTTTGGGGATATAGGGGAAGAGTGAGAGGCGGCGTGGGGGGGGGGGGGAGTCGCTAGAAGGAGATTGTTAAGTGTGAGTGCGTGTTTTACCCATCCAGGCGGAAGTTATGTGCACAAAAGAGGAGAACGATTCGATGTGGCGTTAGGAGGGTAATTAACTACGTATGAAGACATAGAGACCTTGAACGTGCATGTGTGAGAGGTATACATGTATACATGGGATGTGTGTGTGCGCGCGCATGATCGAGATAAAAGAAAGAAGACATAAGTCACAAGATCAACGACATGGTAGAGACGGATCGGTATGACAATATGCATGCATTTGAGAATGCAGGGAAGGAGGCCCGACAATTGAGCATGTGTTTTTGTCTTTAAGAGATAGTGGTGTGGGCTGGAGCACGCATCTATGGCGAGCAGAGGGAGTGAGGCACAACGATTGTGCAAAAGAGATCAACCTATAAATGCATATGTATGGAGAGACATATATAGTGTGGGTGATAGGAAGCAAGACTCTGTGCGAGAAAGAAATGTTGACGGAGAAACTACAGATAGATACAGAGATGGAGATGCTAGCTAGAGGGACATCCACTAGTTTGGGTGTTGGAGATGACCGCCGGGTGGTTCAGAGGGTGAAGTTATATATGTGTGTGAGAGGGCACTTGACTGCATGTAGAGAGAAACATATGTAGTGTGCGTGATAGGAATCAAGAGTGAGGGCGAGAAAGAAGGTTGATGGAGAAACAGATAAATAGAAAGATAAAGATGCTAGCTAGTGTGTGTTAGAGATAGGAGTCGAGTGGATCAGAAGGCTGAGTTATGTGTGTGGGTGTGAGAGAGATAGAGAGAGGGTGCATGTGAGTCACATACAAACAGATATCAGAGAGAAATGAGATCCCGAGAGACGGAGTTTTGTGTCTGCGAGAGAGAAAGATATTTCACAACGAGAGTGATAGCTAGAGAGACATATGAGGGAACGCAAGATATATCTAGGGAGAGAGAGTGTGTGTGAGCGGCATACAAGAGAACAATGGAGAAATATGAGACCCTGGGAGACAGAGTTTGTGTTTGTGTGTGAGAAAGAGATATTTAAGAGGAAGAGTCGTAGGTTCTCATATCTAAGGAGCGAAAGACATATCTGTATGAGGGGTGTGCGAGTGGCACACATGGGAATAGTAGAGAGAAATGAGACCCCGGGAGACAAAGTTTTGTGTTTGTGTGACAGAAAGAGATTCCACATGGAGAATCATAGTTAGAGACACATAGCAGGGAGCGAGATATACTTAGAGAGAGATAGAGTGATGAAGGTCCAGGGAGAGAGTACCATCAGTGTGTTACGAAGATAAAAGATCATTGTCGACATACATGTAGCACGAGAGATACCTGAGAGACGATGAACGCATATAGGTCCAGAGAGATAGTCCTATATAAGCATGAGTGATAGCTATATGAGACGAATATCTGGATTAAAGGGGATTCAAATATTTAAATTGGAGATCATGACATCGATAATATCATAACGCAAATTAGTGTATCAAACATGCATATTCATTTGAATTTGGGCACACGTGTAATCTTATATAGTTTATCAATATTGGTGATCCATAGATTCTTTAATTACAAACAATGCATGGTTTATATGCAATTAATGTCTAAACGGGATTACACTATATGTTACGTGTGTGAAACACATTATACATGTTTGAGAAGTATAAAAAACCTGCATGAAACACACATTAATTGGAGACAGTTAGCGAGGAATGCATACTTTGGATTTCAACATAAAGTGGTTTCAAATATTTGAAAATCCAAATTGATGGATACAACCTTATGAATCTGAGATCATGCCATTTGTAAACCATATTTATGTATAAATGGTGTTGTGCTTTTGAAAGTATATATAAAAAAGTGATGTATATAGAATGTAATTCCAATTGAAAATGGATCCTGCCCGAAAAAAAATAGAAAAGAAACAAGATTCAAATTGAGTTGGCACGAGCGTAAACGTGCATTCCGCAAAATTTAAACAAAGCAGGGAAAGTCGCAGTAACCGCCCAAAACCAAAATCTGCGAGATGGAAATTACTACTGCATTTCCCTGCCACGCAAAGCCTATCTGCTGGATTTCTATAGGTTTCGATAGGGGTAGGTTTGTAATTTCACCCAAATGTGACGTAACCGCCTCTCACCAGGATTCATACACGATGGGCGCCAAAACACAGTGTGTCCTCGGCCGAAATCAACTCCCTCCCTGATTCATATTCATATACACGGTGGGCGCCAAAAACAAACTCTCGTCGGCAAATATTCGGTGTATGTGAGATTACTGTCCTATCCCCAACCGACTAATGTTGCTATGATGTAGCAGAAATTTGAAACGGGGGCTAAGTTTGTAAATTTCCTCGCATTTGAGACAAGCGCGCCCTGAATAAATGGCTCCCCCCTTCCTCTCTACCTCCCTTTTCCCCATTCGTACTCCGTGGGCGCCAAAACACCCTCTCCACCCCACCCTCCTCCGTCCGCCGCCGCCCGCCACCCCATCCACCGCCGTCCTCCTCCACCATGCCGGAGCTGATACGCCGATGCCGCCGTCCATTACAAGAGATCGACATCTCTCATCCACGGCTTCGGACTGGGATCCTTGCATCCCGTCCTCTCGCTTCATCCCCGCCGTCGTCCACCTTGCCGGCACCACTCCTACGACTATCTCATCCACCACGCCCCGCCGCCACCGTCTACCCTCCTAGATCTGGTTCCACGCCGCCGACAGCCATCGCTACCGTAGCACTGTCAAATTCTCAGCAGATGCGTACACGGCGCCGCACCAGAGGTGGTACTCTTTCATATCTGCTCAACTTATTTATCATAGTAAGAAAATAGATCGCCACTTCTTTACTCTGATTTCTTGTCTTGGTTGCGAAGTTGCCGTTAACCGGTTTGCACCTTCAGATCTGCCATGGCGCGCTCAACACTATACTCCCAATGCTTATGATTTTCCCCTTTTATATTCCACACTAGTTAAATCACAGTAGACTAAATTTTTCAGAGCTCGCCGGAGTTCACCGGTGCGAACGAAGGGGCTCGGGTGGTTGTGGGGCCTCGCCGAATGAAGAAAACTCGACGCGGGCAGGGGTTGGGGCGGGGGTGGGGGTGGGGGTGGCGGAGGCACCGGCGGTGGGGGCCGGTGGTCCGGCCGGCGGCCCGTGCGGTGTTCTGTATGGGAAGAATCAGAGACGAGCAAGAAGATGAGTTAGGAGACGTAGGATCTTCATCCAACCGCCTGAAATGGTCGAGAGACAGCTGGGAGTTGCATTCTTAATGCGCTCTGGTTCATCATGTGTGGGCACTACGCAACCAACATTTTATTATCCAAAATCTGCTTGCTCTTCTTTACCATGTTCGTCTTCCGTTCTTCTTTAATATGTATTCTCTCCGTTCCTAAATACAAGTGTTTCTATAGATTCCACCATGGACTACATATGGAGCAAAATGAGTGAATCTACACTCTAAAATGTATCTGGATACATCTGTATGTGATCCATAGTGAAAATCTCTACCAAGACTTATATTTTGGAACGGAGGGAGTTTGATAGTAGTATAGTATGTTCCTTGTACTGAAGATGAGCAGGGACATTTGCAGTGTAGAGGTCTATACGGTCAGTTGTGATGGACACTTTGATCCTCTTTGATTCGTAGGATCTTGTAAACATAGGAATAGGATTTGTAGTGGCCTGCCCACTTGAATCCTATAAGAACAACAAGGAAATGTGGGGAGCTATGTCGCCTTTGAGAGTTACACTGATATTAACAGTACCGCACCTTCACTTGAAGAGAGCTGGTATCCGAAGCCTTTCTAGCCGTACCGACAAACTAGCACATATATTCCAGCAAGTTCCACTTTGCTGATTTTACTCTGATGCTTAAGGTTTTCCCGTTATATCTATACTATGATCTGTGTAGCTGCTTTGTGTCGCACTAGCAGCAGTCCACTCTTGAAGATAAACACTGCAATGACTCACAAAATTGGCGCCAAGGCATTGGGTGCCATTCTGGATGCAATGAAACTCATACGCTCCCCACCTGTTGACTCTTGTTCAGAATATGATCCTAATCACTCTTTTTCAAAATTGCCACATATAGAGAGACATCATGGAATTGCATTTCTTTGGGCGCTGTGATTCATCATGAGTGGGCAACCAACATTGTATGCAATGAAGCGGAACCTCAAGAATATGCTTCTTCTTCTTCTGTTCTTTAACATGTTCCTCTTTGTTTATTCTGTATTTAGTACATACAGTATGTTCCTTGTCAGGAAGGGGCGTAGGGACATCTGCAGTCAACAGCTGATAGAGCTGGCCTGTACGTGATCGATAGGCTTTCAATTACTAGCGGCAATACAACATCGTATTTTCAAGCCAGTTCCACTTTCCCGATTTATATATCATGGTTATGGTGTACCCCTGTTATGTACACTATGATCTGCCTAGTTGCTGTGTGCTCTTCTTATCATGGTTTGGCAATAAACTCTCTATACAGTATATTATGAACCTGTCATCTGCCAGCTATCCTTACTTCTGGAGCCTATTTTTATGTGTACTTGTGCCAGATTATATAAATGCATGCACCATATTACAGCACACATGAGCTCTCTCATCAGAATCTAGTGATAACACACAAGTGTTTACAGGGGCGCCCCTATATTAGAATATCATCTCCATTACAAAGATAATCTCACAACTATTTATGTTTTCATGGTTCTCAGATATTATATGCAATTACTGTGAATATCAGAATCCGCGCATCAGAAGAATATTGTGCAACACTGTAATGACTTACAAAATTGGCACCAAGGCATTGAGTGCCATTCTGGAAGCAATGAAACTCATACGCTCCCCACCTGTTGATTCTTGTTCAGAATATCATCCTAATGACTATTCTAACCTCAAGGAGTCAAAGGCAGATGGCCTGTCCTGTTCACTAGGGCTGGAATTCAAGCCGAGTCGAGCCAGCTCGGCTTGACTCGCTAGAGCTCGTTTCGTTAACAAGCTAGCTCGACTCCACTCGTTACTATAACGAGCTCAAACCCAAGATTGCTCGACTCGTATAACTCACGAGCTGGCTCGTTTAGCTTGTTAAGCTCGTTTAAGATATAAACATAACGCCCTCAAATATGATAAAAATGATTATATATATATTAAACATATATATCACTATACAATTGTAATTTTCTTGTAACGCGTGAGTCTCCTAGGAGGCTAGGCCTTCAACTGCTCGGCCTTGGGTTGTGTGCCTGGGACGTAGGTTGTTTAGTGGCTGATCTTTCTTTGTATTGGGAGTGGCTGATCTATTGTATCGAGCCTAACGAGTTACGCGAGTACTCATGAGATTGGCTCGTTTAAGTTGGTCTATAAACGATCTTAAACTAAAGCTCGACTCGACTTGTTATTCTTTGAGTTCGAGTCGATTCGAGCCGAGTCACGAGCTACTTGTTTAGCTCGCGAGCTTCGAGCTTTTTTTCCAGCCCTACTGTTCACCCATCAAGGTTCCTGTTCTAATTTGGCAAGGTTTTATTGATTGCGCATATCTTGCATATGTTGTCTTGCCTTTCTTCTACTTTGTTGCACCGCCATCTGCTTAGTTTACTCATCATATAACTCAAGATGCCATGCCCATCCATTATCAATACATATTCCATCTGTCATCATACCATGTTTTTCCACTCAAATGTTGTTCTTGTGCATCAGACATCAAAAAGGAAGAGGGTGATTGCCGAACCCGAAGGAGCACCAGCAAAGTCCTTGAAAAATGTGGTGGTGCCGGAGAGATCAGACAACGCCCCACTTACATTGGATGTACAACCAGTGACACAAAACATAGGACCGACTCCAGCAGACTATACCCATAATTCACTCGCCACACCATTAGCCCCACCACACAGGACCTGCACTACAGCAAAAGGTATATCGATTTCATTTGCCATAGCACCAGTAGTACCACAGAAAAATCCCACTCCAGCAAAAAGTACAGCAAGTCCACCGGCCGAAGACCTATCCCAACTGCAGAGATGGCCAATTCCTACAGATTGGAACCCCATTCCATCTATTCCCAGTTTAAAAGACAATGCTTTCAATGTTGTTAGGGACTACGTGCATATATTCCCATCATGGGAAGATTATAGTGAAGACAAACACCATTTTCACATCTTCCTGTCCAACTTACGTGTAAGTGCTATTATTCATGGTTATTATTTTCCTATTTTCTGCTGATCGAACACATCAATGATTTACATTACATTGTTGTAACTAGGAGAGGGTCAATCTAGATAGTCATGACGAGCAAAGCTTGCTTGTGCTTTTCAAGGAAGCATTGCAACAGTATCGGTGTTACCTGAGGAAATCACACTTTGATGGCAAGTCTATAAACGAATTTCCGGTGAAGTCTCCTGTGCTAAATTTAGTAGACATTGAATGGAAAAACCTTGTTATGCACTGGTCTCGTTCCCAGGATGAGGTACTATCTATGAAATCACATGACAATTTGAACTTCTACTTTTCCGCATGTGCCTTATGGATCTTTTTTGCAGGAAATTTGCTCGAAGAAGAATTCCGGTTTGAAAAGAACGACAGGACATCGCAAATATGCTGCCCGCTGCTTTGCTCTTGTTAGTACCTGTTGTCCTGTATCATTGTACTTGCATATGTACCTGGTTCATTATGTGACAGCAGTATGCATGATAGCTTGCTTATCAATTGTTTGCTCCAAATTATCTGATCTGTATGAATGGTTACATTAGTGTTGAATATATCCAATGCCAACGGATTTTTTTAGCTCTGCATTGTTCTTGTAAGTACATGCTGTCCTTTATTAGTGTACTTATATTGGCAGGTAGTTGTTCATGTACCATCACTCTGCAGCTTATTTTCCTTTGCCCTCCATTTTCTACACATCAGATCTATATTTACTCTTACGATAAGGTTGGTACTGAAGAAGTTTAGCTATGCATTGCTCTTGGCTGTGCCTTTTGCCTGTATCGATGCACATACATTTATAGCTACTTTGTTATGTAGC
Organism: Triticum aestivum; assembly: GCF_018294505.1. Taxonomy (NCBI): domain Eukaryota; kingdom Viridiplantae; phylum Streptophyta; class Magnoliopsida; order Poales; family Poaceae; genus Triticum; species Triticum aestivum. The sequence continues at coordinate 630,310,163 of NC_057804.1, read as the reverse complement.
ATCACTCTTCATCTTATCTTAAATATTCTCCATTTTTTCGTATATTATCACATCTATATATACTCTTAACAAAATGTAGAATAAAGGCAATGCTTATGAAGAAGATTCTGTGGTAAACTTCTTGAATTGCCCCCCTATCAGCATGGACAAGGGCTTTATAGAGCCCGTCTTCACCAGTAATGTAAGTTTGTCCTTCTCAAGCCTTCAAACTTTGTTGCGTATATTTGATTAGGCATGACTGCAACAGCTGTTTATTTTTGGTGTTTGCATCAAATTGCATGTTTAAAGTTTATTATGTAGTTCATAAACAAAAGTTTGTCCTTCTCAATTTAACTTTTCAGTTGTACAACAAAGTTCCTTCTTCATACCATGTAAATTAAACTATACAAAGCAAGTGATCTTCTTTTGCACTGCATGTATGCTTCTGTTCTTCATCCGTAATCCAGTGGTGTGGTGAACCTACCCACTACAGCACAATGTCATATTCTGCAATGTCTTAACTATGAACAATGTCATATCATTCTACTATTATTTAAACTCTCTCTTTGTTTGCCAATCTGAAATGGGATAAATTGACAGCACACTAACCATTGATACTTATGAGTTCTTGATCTGTAATCCAGTGGTGTCGTGAAGCTGCCAACTCATCCACAATGTCATTTCCTGCCATGTCTTGACCTGAAGAATACCATATTGTGTTAATGCATTTTTAAACTATGTCACTTTATTCATCAGTAAGAAATGTGATGAATTGTTAGCACTGATACTTTTATGTGCAAAACCTGCCATCTGTCTGCTTATTTATCTTTCAGAGTGAGGAAGATATAATTGTTGAACAAGCGCAGTCTCATCATCTTGCTCAGGTGCTTGCGCTACAGCTCGCCAGCAGGGCTAACCTTTCTTGAACTCTATTGAAGTGCTGTCGGTTTGGTATATTATTTTGTTGGCGTGTTTATTTCCACTAGTGGCGATCTTTGATGCCCAGTGTATGTAATCTGCTGTCTGCTTGTGCTTTATTATCATAGTGGCGAACTTTGATGCCCAGTGGATGTAATATGCCGTAATTTCTTTATTGTATAGTCTAGGTTTTTTCTTATTCACGATGCTGCAGTTATTTTCCTGTATATATATCCTGCCTTCGCAGTAAAGCGGCCAAACTGTAAAATTACGGTACATAATCGGGCCGTCATGCAATCACGATGTATGATCCGCATCATGGGCCTCGTCAAACTAGCCCACTAGTAGATTCGGGCCTTTAATAGTCCGAGTAACCCCCGATCCTCTTTTCTCAAGAGAACTCAATGGGCTTTTAGGAGGCTGAGAAGTAGGTTGGGCCTGAAACATGCCGAACAGCTCACGGGCCGGCAGCAGCCCAAATTGGACCCCGGCCCATGATTGTGCGAATCAAATCACGGGCTTTTAACAGGCCAAAATTGTCTCGGTCCTTGTTTGGCCCAATCAGATTTCGGCTGCGAGCAGGCCGGATGCAAACTGGGCCGTAGTGAGGCCCAACTATATGACGGGCTTTTAATAGGCCGAAATTAATATAGGGCTGAAATGTTAGATGGGCCCTTAACAGGCCGAAACTAATATCAGGCTGAATTACTAAATGGGCCTTTAGCAAGTGGGCCCAAAAGCATAGCGTCAAGTTAACGGGCCGAATCTGATATGGGCCATGATTGAAGCCGAAGCCTCTTAAAGGGATGGACCTGATCTGGGCCATGATTTGGCCTAGAACATGGGAGGCTTTTAATGGGCGGGATCGCATATGGGCCATTATTTCGCCCGGAACGTGGCAGGCCATTAATGGACCGGATCTAATATGGCCTGGCATTTGGCCCAAAACATGGCAACCAGTTAATGGGCCGGCCCATTAGTGTCGGCCAAATCTCATGGGCCTTTAGCTGGGCCGGCCCATTATGATCTGCAAGAATTTTGTGGGCCTTTTCCTGGGCCGGCCCATTATGGCACACAAAAATATTGTGGGCCTTTACCTGGGCCGGCCCATTATGGGCCATGAATTCTTGTGGGCCTTTAGCTGGGGCAGCCCATTATGGTCCGCAAAATCTTGTGGGCCTTTAGTTGGGCCGACCCATTTAAACTTGATGGGACGCGCCACGTGTCAACGTATCATAGGCGCCTTCTGTCCAATGAGTGGATGACATTTGTCCCAACGATGAGCCGACATGTGTTTCCCCCAGCCAATGATGATTTTACACGTGGAAAATCCCCATTGGTCGGGGCTGTTAACGGGTTATCGGATCCAAAATCCGCCCTGCTAGCTTAACGGTGTTCCGTTACGGTGGATGCCATGTGTCGGTCACCCTTGAAGAAAGCACTTCTGTGACATGCGATTTATCGTCATGGAAGTGGACACTTCCGTGATGATAATTTTGGTAATGTCATGGAACACTTCTACAAGAGCACAGGTATGACTATCTTGATTCTGTCATAAATTTTTCATGGATGTACATGCATGACAGAAAACGCGACCTACTGTGACAAACACGTATCATCACGGAAGTGTATTTTTTTTGTAGTGATATGAGCGAAGGAATGATTGAAATATACGAAAGGGTTGTCTGGCAATGACTTAAATTGGATGATAGGGCAGGAGAATCGTTTCCTTGTCCTTATTCATTATCATGAAGTTTTCGATGTACTCCCTAGCACCTTGACGTTCAAAGTCGCCGAGACTCAAAGACTCATGCATGAAGTATGGATCTGCTACCGAGATTTGCGAGATTTGTTCTCTTTTGATGATGAAGTTCATATGTAGCGCAAAAAGGTGGATGATCATAAAATCGAGCCGCCTCGTGAGAAACATCTCAAAGATGTGATCAAACCGTAGGAAGAACACCTCCGTGGGGAGTCTGTCGACGTAGTACTTGGCCCCAGGCACATGAACCGCGTAAAACGAGTATCCTGGAGCCTTCGAGGCGAGAAGGCTTTTCTCTGTCGACAACAAATGATCGTGCAGTCTCCTAAGATCCCCTGATATGCCCTCTAGCGGTTTCGGTGGTAGGATCGGCTCGCCTGCGACATGGAACATCGCCGCACCTTTGACCGGCAAACAGTCTGCAAAATCGGTCAGCGGAGCCGACTGGCTGCTAGAAGCTTTGGCAGTTTGGCGGCAGCAGAGCCTCTCTTCAGCGGTCTCTTCCTCTCCTTCTTCTTGGGTTAATCTTCTAGACCATTCCTTACCCCCGCTACCAGTGCTATCGGGCTAAGCACTGTACAACTCTCGGCTAGTTGACCCTGCATTGAGGCGGCATCTGGAGGCGTGTCCTATGAGGATTGCATGAAGAGATACTTCTTGCAATCAACCCTAGGATGTTCTTGCCCGCGCACATCATGCATCTCCTCAACCGCATGCTGATAGCCCGAGTCATATGGCTGACTCATCATTTGTCCATCGTGATAGGCGCCGGTATTGAGGAACCGAAGAGGGTCCTCCTGCTCCATCTCATCATCCATTTCTTGTTCCACGGGGGCAACTACATCATCCACTATTGGAACCCCTTCCTCGTGTCATCTGCCGCTCTCACCCAGCACGAGATCAGGTGATGGTAATTGCATCAGTGTGGTGGTGTTCATATATACCTTGCGCATGTGTTGTCATTGGTGTGCTCTCGACCGGCTCCACACAAAGAAGGCCACAACAACATCGCCTTTTTTATACATCAAATTTGAACTACAAGCACATGCTCTAGTGCACCAAAGTTGGTTGAAAAATCACATGTGTGTCCTTGGGTAAATTTCTAGGTCCCATGCAAGAAATGAGAATGAAATTCAAACATTTGAGCGTCGCGGCTCGGCTGGAAAGATTGAGAAACTTGGTTTTTTAATTCATATAAATCCAAAACACGCCTGAAAATCATGAAACTTGGCATGGTGTCATGACATGGCACCAACACGATGCGGTAAATTTTTTGGCCGAATTGGGACAAGCTTTGGTAGAAGCTGCTTGCAAACATGAGCTCCTCTCAAGAAGGCTCGGGGTTCCGAGAGGGAACGTGTCACCTCCGTGTGCGAAACTACATACGTACACTGCCTTCTCCCGCCTTAATTTGTTTACACAGGCAGATTAGACCAAATAGAAGTATCATGCTAAATCTTGGAATTATTCCAGGTTCATTTGGCCTTTTTTATACATTAATTGAATTTCTGGGAATTTAATGTGCATAATTCAAATTTGAACTACAAGCACATGCTCCAGTGCACCAAAGTTAGTTGAAAAATCACCTATGTGTCCTTGGGTGAATTTCTAGGTCCCATGCAAGAAATGAGAATGAAATTCAAATATCTGGGCGTCATGGCTCGGCCAGAAAGATTGAGAAACTTCGTTTTTTAATTCCTGTAAAACTAAAATATGCCTGAAAATCATGAAACTTGGCATGGTGTCATGACATGGCACCAACATGTTGTGGTAATTTTTCTATCCAATTTGCGAAGGCGCACACATTAAAAATCAACAAAGTCATTTTGGAACAAGTGTTGTCATGTTACAAATCGGAAACACAACTATTATTGAAACCGTGGGCGTTCTACTTACCAATTACGTGCCGCCACGCGTCCCTTTTTTATTGGCTAGGAGGTGTCGTGCGGGGTAGCTATTTGAGTACGGGAGGCGTGCGATCAGACCCCTGCGTGTGCTTATTGGGAGGAGAGCCCTGTGACCTCTATCCGCCGCGCACCTTCCTACCAGCGTCTCCATTAATGGCGCCCGAGCCCCTGTCTCCACCATCCTTTCGCGCTTGATGCAGAGCATGACATTCTAATCCATAAGTTTATTGACGATGACGCCCGTCCTCTTCAACAAGGCAGCGGTCTCCTCCGCCTGCTCCGCCCTTCCGGCGATCTTGGCCCACAGCAGGTCGCGGTCGGCCCAGAGTTGTTCAAACGAGGCTTACAACTTGTCCTGCAGCTTCATCCAGCCGGAGATCTGATCCATCTGGCTATGGACGATCGCGTGCATGCGCCTGTAAGAGTCCTCGCCTGCCCCTGAGAGATTTTCCCAGGCCACCGCGGTGCGGGAGGACATCTCTGCTGCATTCGCAGCGCGGCATGACATCTCTGCTGCTTCCGTGGCCCGACCGGACCAGTCTGCTGCATCGACGGCACACTGGGACTAAGGGTGAAATTGGTAATTTTTCTTACATCTCCCCCCAGGGGCCCAGGTATCATATACACCGCCAAAATTAAGAGCCTTGAGTACTAGAAGAAAAGCACCTAGACCTAACAAAATTAAGTGAATACCCTAAGTTGTAGTCATTTTGTTTCTATCTTTCCAGACATAACCAAAGAATGGAAAAGATTCCTCAAGAGTCTCGGGTCCCAGAATCGCGTGATAAATGCCACCGAAACCTAAGACTATGGAGGAAATTAGGTGAAGTACGCCAGATACAAAGTACGAAAAAGTATCTAGAACTTCCCGAGATTGCTGCTTCGGCGGCGCGGCGAGACCTCCGTGCTACTTCGGTGGCGTGGCGGGACATGTCAGCTACTTTCGTGGCTAAGCGGGACATCTCTCATGTTTCCGCTTCCATGCTCGCCTTTCCGTGGTGGTAATCTCTCGACCGAGAACTCAATCTAGCCATGGCAGACGCAAGAGAATGATGCTAAATGACTTGTTTGCTTTTGTGGATGAGGACTTGAGGAAGGAATGTGCAGTCATCTTGGCATAGTATAGTATTTAGAACTGAGTACTAATACACACCAAAGTGGGAAACCGTTTAGGTTTTGATCGGTGTGAACATGTTTGCAATTTTGGAAGGTGACGGGACACAAGCTCAAAATTTATTGACGGCTCTATAATTTCTAAGTGCAGCACTATTCCCGGACGGCGTAACGTGGGCACGCTTTCTCGACTGCGTACGTGGCGTTTGGTGCACCGCAATAGGCAATGTCAGCACACGTCTTGTTCCAAGAACCGTGTGCGCTCGTTATTACTAACGCGCACGCTGCTTTTAATTAGAATGTGTGCCAGTCTAGCGCACCCATGTTGATCTATCACACCGTTTTTGTTTGTTGTGGCTAATCGCAAACAGTTCATCCGTGTGAAGTGTATGCCATCAATCACACACACCTTTGATGTAGCTGACCATTTCTGTTGTTTTGCCTAATCGCAAACAGTTAATCCTTCTGAAGCGTATGCCCTCAACCGCACACACCTTTATCTAGCTATCCATTTCTGTTGTTCCGCCTCATCACAAACAGTTAATCTAAGTGAACCGTATGTTGTGCAACGCACACGCCTTCATCTGGCTGCCCGTTTGTTTTTTCCTCCTCATCGCAAACAGTTCATTGAACTGAACCATATGCCGTGCATTGCACACGCAACTAAAATCTGAACCGTGTTTGATGCATCCGTCATTGCAACTGTTTTGCACATTTTTGACGATTCTCTTACACCACCCTTTACGATTATTGCATCGCACACAGTTTCTCGAAGGGTCTCTGATCGTAGTGCCACGTTAGCAGCATCCTGTAGTAGTGAAGGTATGAAGTTGAGTAAGTCTCAGTGCCCAGCGACTACAGAGGGTAGAGAAAAGATGAGTGTCATCCCCTATGCTTCTGCCATAGGATCTATCATGTATGTGATGATGTGCACAAGACCAGATGTCATCCTTGCCATAAGTATGACCGGAAGGTTTCAAAGTGATCCAGTAGCGGAACACTGGACGACGGTCAAGAATATCCTTAAGTACCTGAAAAGGACTAAGGAGATGTTTATCATTTATGGAGGTGATCAAGAGCTTGTCATAAAGGGTTACGTCGATGCAAGCTTTGACACTGATCCGGATGACTCTAAGTCTCAAACCAGATATGTATATATTCTAAATGGCGGAGCGGTAAGCTGGTGAAGTTCCAAGCAAAGGGTGGTAGCTGATTCTACATGCGAAGCGGAGTACATAGCTTCCTCGAAGGAAACAAAGGTAGGTGTCTGGATGAAGTAGTTCATGACAGATCTTGGAGTTGTGCCCAGTGCACTGGACCTAATGACTCTGTTTTGTGACAACACTGGTGCCATAGCTCTAGACAGGGAACCAAGGTTTCACAAGAGGACCAGACACATAAAGCGACGCTTCAATTCCATCTGTGATGCGATCAAGGAGGAGGACATAAACATTTGCAAAGTACATACGGACCTGAATGTTGCAGATCTGTTGACTAAACCTCTTCCACGAGCAAAACATGATCAACACTAGAACTCTATGGGTGTTAGATTTATTACGATGTAATACTAGATTATTGACTCTAGTGCAAGTGGGAGACTGTTGGAAATATGCCCCGGAGGCAATAATAAAGTGGTTATTATTATATTTCCTTGTTCATGATAATCGTTTATAATCCATGCTATAATTGTATTGATTGGAAACTCAAATACATGTGTGGATACATAGACAACATGTCCCAAGTGAGCCTCTACCGGACTAGCTCGTCGATCAAAGATGGCTATGGTTTCCTAGCCATAGACATGAGTTATCATTGGATGATGGGATCACATCATTAGGAGAATGATGTGATGGATAAGACCCAAATTATAAGCGTAGCATATGATCGTATCAGGTTTATTTCTATCGTTTTCTGCATGTCAAGCATCTGTTCCTATGACCATGAGATCATGCAACTCACTGACACCAGAGGAGTACCTTGTGTGTATCAAACATCGCAACATAACTGGGTGACCATAAAGATGCTCTACAGGCATCTCCGAGGGCGTCTGTTGAGTTGGCATGGATCAAGACTGGGATTTGTCAGTCCATATGGCGGAGAGGTATCTCAGGGCCCACTCGGTAATACAACATCACAATAAGCTTGCAAGCAATGTGACTAATGAGCTATCCATGAGATATTGTATTACGGAACGAGTAAAGAGACTTGCCGGTAATGAGATTGAACTAGGTATGGAGATACCGACAATCAAATCTCGGGCAAGTAACATACTAATGGACAAAGGGAACTGCATACGGGATTGGTTGAATCCTTGGCATCAAGGTTCGACCGATAAAGATCTTCGTAGAATATGTGGGAACAAATATGGACATCCAGGTCCCGCTATTGGTTATTGACCGTCGAAGTGTCTCGGTTAGGTCTATATTATTCTTGAACCAGTATGGTCCGCACCTTAACATTCGGTGATGCTAGAGTAGTATTGGGATATTCACGTTGGTGACCAAATGTTGTTTGGAGTCTCGGATGAGATCTCGTACGTAACGAGGAGCTCTGGAGGTAAATATTTATATATGGGAAGTCATATTTTGGCTACCGAAAAAGTTTCAAGTTTTACCGATATTGTACCGGGAAGCTTCTCGAAGGTTCCAAAAGGTTCTAGAAGGTTCTGGAGGGTTCTGGAGGAGTCTGGAAGAGTCCCTCCAGCACCTAGGGCGTGCATGGGCTGTAGGGGGCCATCCTAGCCTTATTGGGCTAGGCACACCAACCCCCTAAGGCCCATCCACCTAGGGGACGGAAAACCGTAAGGGGGAGGTGTTGGGGAACGCGGTAATTTCAAAAAAAATCCTACGATCACGCAATATCTATCTAGGTGATGCATAGCAATGAGAGGGGAGAGTGTGTCCACGTACCCTGTAGACCGAAAGCGGAAGCGTTAAGTAACACGGTTGATGTAGTCGAACGTCTTCGCGATCCAACCGATCAAGTACCGAACGCACGACACCTTCGCGATCTGCACACGTCAGCTCGGTGACGCCCCTCGAAATCTAGATCCAGCTAAGGCTGAGGGAGAGTTCCGTCGGCATGATGGCGTGGTGACGTGATGATGAAGTTACCAGCGCAGGGCTTCGCCTACGCACTACGACGATATGACCGAGGTGTATAACTATGGAGGGGGCACCGCACACGGCTAAAAGATCAACTTGTGTGTCTATGGGGTGCCCCCTCCCCTGTATATAAAGGAGGGGAGGAAGGGGTCGGCCGGCCTCATGGGGCGCTCCCCAAGGGGGGAATCCTACTCCTAATAGGAGTAGGTTCCCCCTTTCCTAGTCAAACTAGGAGGGGAAGGAAAGAGGAAGAGGGACAGAAGGAAAGGGGGGCCGGCCCCCTCCACAATTCGGATTGGGCCTGGGGGGCGCGCGCCTCCACCTGGCCGCCTCCTCCTCTCTTCCACTAAAGCCCATGTAGGCCCATTAACTCCCCGGGGGGTTCCAGTAACCCCCCGGTACTCCGGTTTTATCCGAAACTTCTCCAGAACACTTCCGATGTCCGAATATAGCCATCCAATATATCAATCTCTATGTCTTGACCATTTTGAGACTCCTCGTAATGCCCGTGATCTCATCCGGGGATCCGAACAACCTTCGGTACATCAGATCACATAAACTCATAATACCAATCGTCATCGAATGTTAAGCGTGCAGACCCTACGGGTTCGATAACTATGTAGACATGACCGAGACACGTCTCCGGTCAATAACCAATAGCGGAACCTGGATTCTCATATAGGTTCCTACATATTCTACGATGATATTTATCGGTTAAACCGCATAACAACATACGTTGTTCCCTTGGTCATCGGTATGTTACTTGCCCGAGATTCGATCGTCAGTATCATCATACCTAGTTCAATCTCATTACCGGCAAGTCTCTTTACTCATTCCATAATACTTCATCCCGCAAGTAACTCATTAGTCACAATGCTTGCAAGGCTTATAGTTATGAGTATTACCGAGAGGGCCGAGAGATACCTCTCCGAAACACGAAGTGACAAATCCTAATCTCGATCTATGTTAACCCAACAAACACCTTCGGAGACACCTGTAGAGCACCTTTATAGTCACCCATTTACATTGTGACGTTTGGTAGCACACAAAGTGTTCCTCCGGTATTCTGGAGTTGCATAATCTCATAGTCTGAGGAACTTGTATAAGTCATGAAGAAAGCAGTAGCAAGGAAACTGTAATGATCATAATGCTAAGCTAACGGATGGGTCATGTCCATCGCATCATTCTCCTAATGATGTGATCCCATTCATCGAATGATAACACATGTCTATGGTTTGGAAACATAACCATCTTTGATTAACGAGCTAGTCAACTAGAGGCATCCTAGGGACAATATGTTTTGTCTATGTATTCACACATGTACCAAGTTTCCGGTTAATACAATTCTAGCATGAATAATAAACATTTACCATGAAATAAGGAAATAAATAATTACTTTGTTATTGCCTCTAGGGAATATTTCCTTCAGTCTACCACTTGCACTAGAGTCAATAATCTAGATTACATAGTAATGATTCTAACACCCATGGAGCTTTGGTGTTGATAATGTTTTGCTCGTGGAAGAGGCTTAGTAAACGGGTCTGCAAGATTCAAATCCGTATGTATCTTGCAAATCTCTATGTCCCCCTCTGACACTTGATGACGGATGGAATTGAAGTGTCTCTTGATGTGCTTGGTTCTCTTGTGAAATCTGGATTCCTTTGCCAAGGCAATTGCACCAGTATTTTCACAAAAGATTTTATTGGACCCGGTGAACATAGGAGGAAAGAACAGGAGCCGGGCAACCCAACTATTGACCGAAGAAACAATTCAAAACTGATGCATATATAGCAATATCCGAGAATTTTTGCCGAATCTCTAAAGGTGTCCGGCGTTGCACTGCGAGACTTATGCGGAAAACACACAAATAGTTGAAAAGTGCCATAGGATTGGAAAACCAAAAAACATCAGTAAAAACTCGACGTCCGAACTAGATTAATTGTTCGGTGCCAATCAGAAAATTGGTCTTAGAGAAAAAAATTGTGCTTCTGTCGTGCTTTAACATGACACATCCTATCTTAAGACTTCAAGCGGGTCAGCATACAGCTTCAACCTCCTACCCCGAAGGCTGAGTACTTCTCGCTAGGCCAGTTTAGCAAACTTTAGGGGCTTTGAGAGGGAAATCCGGCTATTGACCACACACTCGCGTCGAAAAAAGGAGTGATAAAAAAGACTTTGCAACGACTAGGAAGAAGAACACTTATTATAAAACAGCTCACATAAATTTAAGAGCCCCCAAGTGACTTGGGTAAAAGAATTTTATGTAAAATGATTGTATGTACCAAAGTACTTGTATCATATCTGTGTTCACCCGAACTTTATACGCGTCTTAACTGACCGTTAGCTTCTCCATCTTCGGTCGAGGACCGAAAAGTGTTATGTACTCCACCTATCGAGAATATCGACGGTGTTTCCGATAACCAGGCAATCAGGCCATAAGGCTGTAACAGACAAAGCACGCTCAGGGAACTTATGCAATATTACTATCAAAGTGTAAGAAGCATCTTCGAAGAAAATAGTACCCCCACCGATACCTTTCTTTGGTGCTCATTGTCATTATGAGACTTGTGCAATAGATTTTTTGTACTCATGAGTTCCGTTGTGTGCCGACCATGATTTAAAACAATAAGAGCGCTAGCTTTCGGCTTCACCTAGTCTGAGGTCAGAGCTCGGACGACCCGGTCGTGACAATCGCAGAGGTGCTCCCTTTACTCCCTAGCCGAACAATCGGGAACGTAGGGGTAAGCACAGGAGCCAGGCAACCCAGCTTGCGGAACAACTTAAGTCAATATGGTGCATATTGTGGTGTAATACACGAACAAGGAACGAAGCCGTACAAGTATAATCATATGCAAGAGGAAATGCTTCATAAAGGAAGCCCCCGGGTAAACGGGGTATTTGAATTTGTGTGTCACAAACAAAGTTTGGACAAGGAAGTTTTTCGCCAACAACTATTTTGCCAAAAAAGTAAAATGTTTGGTCGAACCAAACAAAATTTAAAACTGAATGTTTTTTGAGCATGAAAGCGACTTAGCTGGTTAATGTGCTCAGTGTTGATGACGCGATTCGGGCTTGTGGCAGGATGAAGTCCCAGCCCCCGAGCCGATCCCAAGGTGGCCAAACGAAGAGCTCAGCACTCTGACGTGGCGACACGGCACGACCGCCATGGACAGGTGAAGCTCCCCGTTTAGCCGAGGTGACGAAGAAGGTCGGCGAGTGATGCTGGAGTCTTCGCCTGAATAGGTTGATGAAGCGGCGATGAGGGGTTACCAACACAGGGCAGTGTGCCAAGGCGATGACACAATTTGGTCGATGGAGGCGACAGCGCAGCCCAGTCCAGGTCAATTGCCTGTGCACGTAAAATAGTGCTAACCAAAAATAATAATGAAAAAAGGGGTGCATAATTAATTTATGCGAAAAAAGTTTGGTAAATATGGCCTGAGCGCTGAGGCTAGGTCGATGGCGCGTTGGCGTTGTGGGATGGCAATGTCGGCGAAGGTCGGCTTGCCCAGGTGACAGGGTGAGGCTGGCCGGACTGATGCCAGGTACACACGTTGGTAGAATTTCTCTACCAAAATAATGCGGTACAGGCCGACAAAAAATATTCTGTGTATAATAATGCTAAACGAATAATTTGGAAAAATACCACCTGAATGCCAGCATCGAACCAGAGCAAATGGATGAACTGATCCATGCCGAACATGCTGCAAAGCCAATCCTCAAAATGTGTAGTAGCACTTTTATTCTGTGTATTTGTCAGAAAAAGTAGAAGACAACCAACGGTCGACTACACAGGTATTGAATTAAAAAAGAAAAGAAACAAATCTCCCTGTGGTGTGCTGCCATCGAGCTGAGCTCTGATCGGTACACTGCTCCGCACTATCCCTTTGGCCGGATGACCCGTGGGCCAGATTAAGGCCTGATACGATGCATTGCCAAGCAGCGGACGCGAACATAGGCCGTACTGCAATCTGATAATTTGTGAGGCAATCAGTAGTGAATAGATGTCAGAGAGGCAATCAGCTAGCAATAATACATCAGATCCAAATCGAGACGGCGCACGAGATCTAGCATCTCACGTGGGTGTTAGCAAGTATTGGTGTACTACTCATGCAAGGATAAAATCCATCTACTACTGGAAAAGGTGTCTGGAAGGCACACGACAAGAGAAAAGCATAGACTGCCTCCACACTTGATTAAATATATAAACAAAAGAAGAGGAAGGATGGAATCTCCCTGCAGGTTGCCACATGACTGAATTCACGTGGGCCACGGTGTACTGCTCCATGAGAAGTATTACTGCGCGTACGTGATTTCCTCGGCTGGAACGCCGCCAGGCGGATCATCACCCTTTTTTTATTGCGCTGACCTAGATCAAGGCCGCAAACTCTGGGCTATTCTTTGCATGGTGGCACTTCTCGGATCCAACATACAACCCGGCGGCGGATGCATCTGCCTGTAAACAAAGAGGCACAATGTGACGACAATAATTTTGCAGAAGAGATAATTTACATGAAACAAATCTTTACTGAAAACATATCATTTGATTGTTGATCTGGATTCCCGTCGAACCACAGCGATCACCTAGCAGGCTCTCAATGAAAGGACCAATGTCGGCTCAATATCCGACGTATCTCATAGTAGGGGTCCTAAGCTAGGCGTCTTGGAAAAATGGTAACATGGACACATGGTTTTATCCAGCTTCGGGCTCTCTTGATGAGATAATACCCTACATGCTGCTTTGGATTGTATTCATATGGGTGTAGTACAGAGTACACATATCTACCATGAGATCATAGTAATGAATATGAGATCGTCCATTGACTAGCCTGGCCTCAGTTTATATAAGACACCGGAGGCCTAGGGTTTAGGAGAGTCCTTATCTTGGGCGCCAAGTCTTGTGGAGTCTTCCTTGTATGCGGCAGGGGTTGTCCGAACTAGCCCATGAGTATGCGGCCATGGGGGTCCTCGACCCAATCTAGCTGATTGGGAGACGATGTGGTGAGTACCCCCTAGTCCAGGACATCGTCAGTACCCATAGGATTTTTATATGCAGTTCTATAAGCCCATAATGCATCATCAAGTTTCTTGGACCAATTCTTTCTAGGTCTATTAACAGTCTTTTGCAAAATTAATTCAAGCTCTTTGTTACTCAATTCTACTTGACCACTAGACTGTGGGTGATATGGAGATGCAATTCTATGATTAACATCATACTTAGCAAGCATTTTACGAAAAGCACCATGAATAAAATGTGAACCACCATTAGTCATTAAGTATCTAGGGACACCAAACCTCGGAAAAACAACTTCTTTAAGCATCTTAATAGAGGTGTTATGATCAGCACCACTAGTTGGAATAGCTTCTACCCACTTAGTAATGTAATCAACAACAACTAAAATATGTGTATATCCATTAGAGGCAGGAAACGGTCCCATATAATGAAAGCCCCAAACATCAAATGGTTCAATAACAAGAGAATAATTCATAGGCAATTCTTGACGTCTACTAATATTACCAATTCTTTGACATTCATCTCAAGACAAGACAAACTTACGAGCATCTTTTAAGAGAGTAGGCCAATAAAAAACGGATTGCAATACCTTATGTGCAGTTCTATCTCCAGTGTGGTGTCCTCCGTATGCCTCGGAGTGACACTTGCGTAGGATCTGTTCCTGTTCATGCTCAGGTACACAACGTCTAATAACACTATCTACTCCTTGTTTATAAAGGTGAGTGTCGTGGAATTATCACGTCAGATGTCCTCGTGAAAGGACTTAGTTGTAGAGCCATCGCAACTAGGAAGCTTGAAGGGGTTAAACGAGACAAAGGACACGAGAGGGTTTATACTAGTTCAGCCCCTTACGGTGAAGGTAAGGCCAACGTCTAGTTGGGTTGGTATTGATGTTTCGATGACCAGGGAGCGAGATATGCTATGCCTGGCTCTCAATGAGTTGTTTCTCTCCCTAAGCCGCCAGCGGGTCGTCCCCTTATATACACGGGTCGACGCCCTGCGGCTTACAGAGTCCCGGCCGGCTCATAAACAATGTCCGGATCGGTGACTAGTTAAGCCTACCTTATGATACAAGTAATACTATTATAGCGGGTTATTACAACGGGCCTTAAGTTGCCTATGGGCCTTAAGCTCTCTATGAACCGCTATCTTCATACTTTGTCTTGGGCTTCTCTCTGTGAGTCCACTTTGCGTAACCCGGCCCCTCGTGGGTGGCTTACACAAATAGTTATATCCCCAACATTAGGCCCCAGATTGATTTGAACCGGTTCATGTCAATCTTAAAATATCTTATGAACCGCCCTGTAGTCTTTTATCTTGCGCGAAGGATTTAACCCGCCGTCACGTCATCATCTAACTCTGGGTTAAATCTCTGTGACGTCATCTTCATTAAAGCTTTATTTTTTATGCCGTCACATCTTCAACGGATCTTTGTCTTTATTGACCATCCCGAGAATCGAGGCGCCAGAGCCGCTGGATAATGAATGTTATCTCCTCGTTTTTCGCACCCTCTCGGTCAGTCTTTCCTTATAAGTAGAGCGACCTAGGTCTTTCCCCTCAGTCATCTTCTTCTTCTCGCCTCCTCCCGAGCTCTGCAGCCGCCATCATCGAACCTCTCGTCTTCACCGACTCAGGCCGCTGCATCGACCTGATTCTGAACAGAGATCGACGGCGACCCTCTATGGCGCATCCGCATCTGTGAGTTCTTCGCATTCCCTTTCTTAGATCTGCATTAGGTCGTTGCTAAGTTCGCCGGTGTTCATCACGGTCTGACACCAAACCCTCGCAAGTTCCTTCCAATGCTCTGTTTAGATCGTCAGAACCACGTAGAACTGCTGCGGTGCTTGTCTGTGTTGATTTTGCATGAAAATAGATCTCATTTCCCTTGTTCAAAAATCCTCTTCGAACGCATGAACTTCCCTGCCCTATTTTAGGTCTAGAAAATTTCCCTTTCAGAGCAATATCTTGATCCAGAATAATAACTGTTATCTGTGAAACTTGTTTTTATCACCCGGAACACCTCTTCTGGTGAACACCCTGAAACACAACTGTCGAGGCGTCCGGATTAAATATATGACACAGAACTTTAATTGCTTCTCATAACCCGGAAAAATTTTGAATTGCACTTTGATACTTGTAGAGGCTTAAATATTGTTGCACAGTCATCCTTATGTCATTAGGCCCCTCATTAAGCCGCCACTTTAATCAAGATTTTCCTCACGGGTTAAAATTGAACCAGATCTTCTTATTTTCCATAGGCCAATTGCTGTGATGGCTCCTAAGGCTACCAAGGCCCCTGTAACTTGCAATTGGGTTCCATCCACAGTGACCAATAGCAAACTAGCTGAGTTTGTAAAGTCTGGGCATCTAACAAAAAAGGACATCATGTCGTACCGTGCCCCTGACCTGTCTGAATAAAAGCCTTACCCCAAAGCGGGGGAAGTAATAATTTTTACGGATCATATGATCCGCGGATTTGCTCCTCCCGGCTCAAAATTCTTCAGAGAGGTTTTAAATTTCTTTGACCTTAGACCTCAAGACATCGGACCCAATTCCGTGTCAAATATCTGCAATTTTCAAGTCTTCTGCGAGGTGTACCTGGGAGAGGAGCCAAGTCTGATTTTGTTCAGGGAACTTTTTTACATGAACCGGCAAAATGAACATGCCAACGGGCCCAGTCTTGAGCTTGGCGGCATCTCAATCCAGCGACGGAGAGACTGTCTTTTTCCTTATGCTGAGCTGCCGAGTCACCCCAAATCTTAGAACCAGACGTGGTTCTACTGTCAGGACACTTCTCCGGCTGATGAAAAGCCTCTGCCCGGCTTTCGCGCCCTACACCTTGAATCTAACCATCAGTTACCCGACAAGCTGACAACACTTGAATGCGTGCTTCTCAATCCTACCATCAGGAAGATTAAAGCTCTCTTGGGAAATGGGTTAAACGGCATCGATCTGGTCCGAGTCTGGGTTACTTGGCG
Source organism: Triticum aestivum (assembly GCF_018294505.1). Classification (NCBI taxonomy): domain Eukaryota; kingdom Viridiplantae; phylum Streptophyta; class Magnoliopsida; order Poales; family Poaceae; genus Triticum; species Triticum aestivum. The sequence continues at coordinate 630,293,388 of NC_057804.1, read as the reverse complement.
AATACTTCCATTAAGCCGTCGTCTCGGCTTAATGTGTACTTATACTGGAGAAAAGAATGATCCGCAACGCCATAGCCCTGACGACTTACCAGATGATGTGGTGGATGCTACAACCCAGTCACTGCTGAAGGAGGGCACTGTGACGAGCAACGCCTTCAGTTTACTTCCATTTTACAAGAATAACCTGGCCCCTGCAGTAAGTTATCAATCATAACAAATGTTTACGGATATATGATACCTTTCTTGATACTCATGATTCTTTAACTTTCTCCACAGGCTGGTGATGACTTTTGGAAAGCCAAATATGACCATGAAGCTGCCAAACAAGCCAGGACGACCAAGAAAGATGAAAGGAAAGCCGCCAAGGTAGGAACCTCAAAGAAAAAGAAACCCAGCGCCTCCGACTTACTCAGATTGGAGGATAGCTCTTCAGATGAGAAAGAGGTAATCTTCTAATTTTCTTAAGTCCCTTACTATCACCTGTCTGACATTTTATCCCTTCAGGAGGATACGGGGAACAGCCAAGCAGCCATTGAAGAGGTAACTATAATCTCCTCTGAGTCAAAGCCTTTGCCAAGGCGAAAGACCCGAAGGGTAACCCGGAAAGTAAGATTTTCACATGCACTTGCTTATCAAGATCCTCAATTTATTTTGAAGCAACAACAGCTTGAGAGCCGGAGGCAGACCCGGAACAACAAAGATGCAGAACTCTTCTCCGGCTTACTTGATGTAACCAGAAAGCGTCGGACCGAGGTTATCTCCGATTTATGCTCCGTCTTACCTTTAGCAGGCTTAATTCGTCAACCTCTCAATTCATTTGACTCCAACTATCAGGATACCTCTCCTTCTTCCGGTGAATCCATGCAGTCAAACATGCCGACTTTCAAAACTGCTCCCGGGTAATATAAACTTACGCATTTTTTATTTTACCTATGCTTGCATACTCATCCTTCTGCTTTTGTTACCAGCCTGCAAGTGAAGCCCAGTAAGAGGGCAAAGAAGAACAAGCCGTCCCAAGACCCAATGGTCACTGAACCGGCGATTGACTCATCCGTTCCTGATAGCTCCACTCATCCGCCACCGCCTGAGCCGGCTTACGGCATTCCGGTGTCAACCTTTGACCTGCCTATAGAAGACGTTGTCCATGATTCTGATAACCCGGAAATTCATAGCCCGGTGAAGAGAAATGACCCGGAAGTTGAAATTGTAAAGTCCCAGTTTGTTGAACCACGGCAGCCCACAGTCCTTGCCAAATGTTCCGCCAAAGATGAGTTTGCCCAACGCCGAAAAGCCAAGCAGGACATTACTGATTATATTCACCTAAGCATTGGTGATATACTCTCAGGCTATCTGAATCAACTGCATAATAGCCATGACCTGGAAGTTGACATGGTGAAACAAATACAGCATAAATCTAAGGTATAACTTATACTTTTTATCTGAGCCTTATATACACTGTACCAGCCCCCAAGTCTAGTGCATATGAACAAATACGCTATAGACTTAGAAGGCTGCTTTGACTTGTTAACTTATCTGGCTTAAAAAGAATCTATTTAACCCGGTATAACATAAGGCTTTTAAATTTGTAATACACATTAGTCCCCAAGTGTCACATACCCTTACTTGTAAGGTGCTTGAGACTTAATATGCTTGACCCGGTAGGATAAATTTAAATCTTCTTTCAGCATACATTAGCCCCCAAGTGCCAAGTATCTTTACTTGTAAAGTGCTTGGGACTTGAATGTTTACCTTATTAGAATCCTTACCATTACCCGGTGTCAATTGCAGGCTGCCATAAGTCAATTTGAATCGGAGCTTGCTGCCCTGAAGAGTCGTTTGGAAACTCAAGAGCTTGAAACGCAAAAAGCTAACTCCAAATTTTAATTTAGTGCCTCTGAAAATGAGAAACTAAAGACGAATTTTGAGTCGGTAAGGAAAATTTGGGCTGATGAAAAGGCTTCCCTGGTGACTCGGGCCGAGACAGCCGAAACATCTCTTGCAGAAGCAACAGCCGAGCTGTCCAACTTAAAACAGCAAATATCCCAAATGGCCTTAGCCATCTTTGGTAAGTTTTTGTAACACAGTTTTAACATGGCAACCGTATAATGACTATTGTAATAATTACTTCCGGCTTACCATTATGCATGTGCACATACAGGCTCCAGGAGTGTCAATCTGAAGCAAAACACGCTGATCAAGCTTAAAGCTGTTTACACGTTAGTAGAACAGTTATACTCCGGGACACAATGTGCCATGGCCGTTGTAGCTTTATCAACTCCACACCCCCGCCTTTTGCAAGATGTTGTGAAGAGCCTTGCCTTTCCACCTCAGCGGATCCAAGACTTAAGGCGTTCACCTTCAAGAGCCGGGGCCGTAGCCGCATTGAGCCGGGCAAAAGCATGGCTCCCAGAACTAGACTCGGCAGACCTTGCTCTTGGATATCCGAGTCTAAAGGAATACGGCAATTGTAACACCCCAAAAATTTAACCAGGTTTTAGTTATTAAAATTCTGCCAAGAGTTTAAATTTTTTGCCTACAAGAATATCTCTGTTGATTTCAAAACTTCTTTTAATATTAAGGAATTTTTTTCCCAAGGGGATCCTTCCAAAATATATTGGACTTATATGCCCTCTCATTAAAAACATCTCTCAATCAGTAGATTTATTTATTAAATTATTTCACCCTGAACTTTATTCATTAAAATGACTTGTTTTGAGTTTTGGAGCTCTTTTTGGACTACAACCTGTTGATAGATTTAACTAAAAATCCAACCAAAATTTGGAGATGTCATGTGATGTCTCTAAATCACTTTTGTGCAATAATATATTTCATTCATTGCATATTTTGAGTGCTACACATGTTTTTCTTCTCTGGTCCAGTGGACAATTTTGCACTACAACCCTTTTAAATATTTCTTTCTAGTTTCCACCAAAATTATGGGATGTCAGTAGGAGCATATCATTCCATTATATGAAAAAATCCAGGGATGTTCTTTGAAAATTTTGAGTGAATCAACCTCATCTTCATTCTGGTCCAACTTGATGGTTTGTACAGCAACCATATTCTTGCTTGCTCTTTGGCCCTAGATTCTTTTCCCTACTTGTAGTCCTCCATGCTAAACCCCTAAGTCCAGGAGCATGCACTCATTGGATCATTTTTGGTTCATGAAATAATGCCATTCACCTCCTATCCAGATTTGAAGTTCTACAAAACTTGCACTAGCAAGTTTGTGTTTTTCACCAACTAACCTCACCACCCTCTTGTGCATCCAAAGAGACACTGATCTGGAAGAATTGGCCACTCCAAGAAATGCCTAGGTGACTGTGGCATTTTGTCAAACACCTTGAGAGCATGACCAGATTTGACATGAGTTGTTGTTGGCATTGTGAACTTGGTCTCCTTACCAAACCACCTTGTACCTTGATCTTCCCTCTATCACTAACCTAGTTCTGTTGCTTGCCAACCTCACCTGAGACCTCTAGCATGCCCCGGCATTTTATCGAACACATTCCGTGCATGCTCCGGGCGCGAGCAGAGCGCGCGTATTGCACAAGCCACGGCCGAGCCCACACGTCGCACCCCTGGTTTTGGCCCGCTCTGTAGCGCCACGCCATGCACTACCCTCCTCACAGCAACGCGCCAAGCCGCCCTGGCAGCCTACAGCACCGCCGTCAGAGCCTTGGTGGCACGCCGGCGTCTGTAGTGCGCCCCTGCCTCAGTCGGTGCTGACAAGCCACCAGCGCTCGCCAGCTGCCCCCTTAAGCATCTCCAGCTCATCCGCAGCCTCGTCCCCTAGCGCACGTCGCCGCCACGTCGCCACAGCTATAGAAAGACGGTTCGACGTCGTCCTTATCGTCGGCCGCCTCAGAACCGACCTCCACCGCCTATATAAGGGCCCCGGAGCTCAATCAAGTCCTCAAGCAACCTCAAAAGATCCCCCTAGAGCTACCATGGCCAGCAGTCGAGGAGGGGAAGGCCATCTTCCTCGAGTCCGGCCGGTTCGGTCGCCGCCAAGTCCTGGCCGATTCTGTCACCACCAGTGCCTCCCCCTCTCCACTCTCTCCACCAAGAGCTCTCCCTCCCTCTCGTGAGTGCAACCCCACGCTCAATTTTGGTCGGAAACCACCGTAGCCCCAAACCCACTATCCACCTGAATGCCTTCTCCACCACGAAGCTCGTCGCCGGCAACTCCGTTCACGTCGGCGACCATGGCGGGTACCCACGGATTCGTCTCGACCCCCTGAGCACACCCATGTCCTCAGATCTCCAAGGGACGCCCCCATTTGCCGGAAAATCCTCGCCGGAGCTCCACCTTTGTTCGGTCGGAGGGGGACGACGCGCGCGTGGCTGGTCAAACCTGACCAGTGGGCCAGGCGGGCCCACCATCAGTGACCCAGCGCTGGTCCACGCAGGAGTAAGTGTAAGCGCATTTCCCGAATGCGCCTTCGACGTGTATTTCCTTTAAAACGTTTTCTTTTCAGTTTTATTTTAAAAACAGATTTTGACCAGGACTTTGACTGCCTATAACTTTTTAATTACAACTCCAAATGAAATGATTCTTTTTCCTACCTCTCTCAAACATTGTCTAGTTTATTTTAAGACTTATTTGAAAAAATTTCAAAATAACTTGTTGTGTTGTTTTGAATTTGTGTGTTAATTCAAATTTATTTTAAAATAGGACTTTGGAGAGAGAGAAGAAAACTTTCAAAAGTTTTGGAGTGCACCCTGCCTTTCCACACATTGAAGGCAAGCATTCTGAACCCCGGCATAATATTTTTGTGTGTTCGTTAACACGTTTATAACACCACCTCATTTCGGAGAACTCGTTATTTCATGTGATATGATCAGGTGCATGACTGCATATTAATGATTTCCATGCTGTTGGAAATGAACACACTTGTGATAATAATCATCCTCATGTGCCTTGCATGCATATTGGAAGGAATCCGGGAAAACCTCTGCCTTGGGTAGGCATGAGTTTGTCGCCGGTCTCCGTCGGGACGGTTATGTCCGGTATGGCATAGTAGGTTATAATGAGCGGTGATTCTGTTGGTTGAAATATTTTGTTATACATGTCATGCAGGGAAGATTATAAACCTCCTGAGTCGACCATAGATTGAGTCTTGTTCCAGTAACTCCCATACTTGTTTCGTACTACCACTCGCCTCTACAACAAGTAGAGTACGGTTTAGTAAGTTGTCAACCTATTTCTAGCACACACCGTATAGAGAGGCCATGGTGGAAGATACCGGTTGTAGCTGGTAGGCAGGCCACCTGGTCCGGGGCATGGGTGTTTTCGGTTGAGACCGAGAGGGGAGGCCACCCCTTAGAGCGCGCAATATAAATTTGATCCCATGCTACGCGAGGTTGTAGCCTCCCCACTTAGTGTTTACTTGACAGGTGTCGTGGGTGATTCCAGACACGTGTGAGTTAAGCTGGTGTGTGCAAGTTAGGTGTGTTTTCAACAAAAAGGCCGTAGACGGAATTAGTCCCGATGGACTAACGAAATCCGTTACTCGTGGGTAAAGAGTACACCCTCTGCAGGGATTAAACCTATTCGAATAACCGTGTCTATGGTTAAGGATTACTGTCTCGGATGGGTCAAGTGTCGATCTTAGTGTCGGTCTTCGGAGGAGAAACTGTTAAACCAAAACATGGAGTATCCTTGGAATGGTTTTACCACCTGGATATTCACTATGATTTCTTTTAAATCCCTTTATGAGTTGTCACTCAGACGCCCGACTGTGGCATTTCTTTTAAAGCCCTTTATGAGGTGTCGCTCAGACGCCCGACTATGGCATTTCTTTTAAAGCCCTTTATGAGGTGTCGCTCAGACGCCCGACTATGGCATTTCTTTTAAAGCCCTTTATGAGGTGTCGCTCAGACGCCCGACTATGGCATTTCTTTTAAAGCCCATTATGAGGTGTCGCTCAGACGCCCGACTGTGGCATTTCCTTTAAAGCCCTTTATGAGGTGTCGCTCAGACACCCGACTGTGGCATTTCTTTTAAAGCCCTTTATGAGGTGTCGCTCAGACGCCCGACTGTGGCATTTCTTTTAAAGCCCTTTATGTGTTGTCGCTAAGACGCCCGACTGTGGCATTTCTTTTAAAGCCCTTTATGTGGTGTCGCTAAGACGCCCGACTGTGGCATTTCTTTTATAAGCCCTTTATGTGGCATCGCTCCAGACGCCTGATCGGTGCCTTTTATTATTAATATGTTATTGCATCTTCATAAATAACCTGCTTACATGCATCAAAGATTTATTTTTGTGACTGACGTCATGAGCATAAATATTTCGGAACATCGTTGTTATATTATACCTGTGTTCATAATATTTGCGAGTACATTCAAAGTACTCACTAGCTTGTCCCTGGCTATTGTCTTGGACAGATTTCTTGCGCGGAGAGGAGCGACCATGATGACAACCCCGGAACCCACGCAATGGTGATAGCAGCCTCGCGAAGATAGGAGTTAACCTGGTCAGCTGTTCCCGTGGGAAATGGAGTCCCATAGACACTGATGATTCACAACCCGCTTCCTCCATAAACCACTAGGAACCATTTGTTGTACTCACAGACCAGAATGGTCTTGTACTACATATGTTGTATTTTGCTTGGAATTTCTGTATCAAGTTGGTGCCTCATCAACTAACAGTTATCCTGGGGCCGATGAGCACAAGGGCCATTTTCTGGGAATTAATACCCAGAGAATCGGTCGCCATGAACTTGGTATCAGAGCCAGGCTGACCATTGGCTAATCCTATCTTAGCCAGGTCGAAAAACTTAGGCAAACCAACCCACCATACCTTAACCAAACCCCAGCCAAACTTCCCGTGCAAGATAGCTACACAGTGACCCTGACACTTTTGGCAGTCGGTGCCCAACCTATCAACCTAGCCTGTCGATCACGCGCTAGTAACCAGTGCCCAAGATGTCTCCTTTACAAGCGTGTGAAGGAAGACGTCGTCCCCTTTTTTCTATAAAAGGGGCACGCTAACCTCAACCCAGCACAACACAACCTCTTTCCCAACCTAGCCACCATGCCTGGCCCCATAGTGCACAATGAGACCACAGCAACCAACCTTGGAGGTTTTGTGACCATACTCGCAAACCTCACCCGTCGTGCCTATGCGTTAGAAGAACCCCCAGAATATGTTGTGTAGCAAGGACCCATGGGCGGTGAAAGCCGTCAATTTTGGGCCACTATGCACATCTACGGTAGGGGTCTATCTCTAGAACGCCCCTACAGGTTCACCGGAAGAACAACTTCCTTCGAGCCACAAGCCATCCAGCTAGCTGCTCGAGAGGCTATAGTTCAACTTCGACAGTTGTCGCCTAGAGTTAACTGTCGCTCGTTCTACTACTACACCAGTCGTGAAGGGTATGGTAGACCACCCCAAGTTGCCAACGGAGATCACGAGACAGATCCCGCATTGTTGCACCTAGTGCGCTATGTAATTAAGTGCACTAGAGGCACTGTTCGACCAGATCACCATTGATCTGATCGCAGCTCGAGGAGAGCTGGTTCGTCGAGCCCCAGCAAGAAGAGAAGACGAGCCCGACGCCGACAAACCAGTCGTGCTGTTCGGACACCCGATCGAAACCCTGAGGTCAGCTCCAGCCACCAACCGAGATGCTTTGATGACCCCAGAAGTGCTTCGTCGCCTTTTGGGAGCACACTCCAACGGGGTTGTGGCTAACAATCCCCGTGATGGTCATCATCGCTACCCCGACCCTGCAGTTCCTCCACCATCTCCGGCTTATCCCGATAGTGAGACACATGGAGAAGCCTCGACATCCACAAGGCACGCCCGTTTAGGCATAAACGAGGTAGACTAAGCCATACGAGTAGTACCGAGTCTCAGTGTATCCTCGCTTTGCAATCGTGTAACCTTGTGAATAAACGCAGCTTGTCGTTGTGCCTCTGTTTTAATAGTAGCCTTGCGTATATGTCAGCACGCTATTGCATATTTCTTCCAAGCACAGCTACCAATACCACCCCGACAACCCCCACAGTGATACGTCACTTTAGTGAGGTATGTATCTGTGGCCTTGACCTCGACCTTTGGAGCTAAGCTGGCAAATTTATTACCTTTCACCACGGTAAAATGACCCAGCTCCATTGCTATATAAAGGCCACCTCGTGACCTTACCAAGCACCCCACACCTTGTGCACCACCCTCACAACCTTTTTTTCCTATCATGCCGAGCCCCAGTATTTATCTGAGAACCCCAGATGCAACCCCAGGTAGCTTTGTCAAAATATTGTGGGACTTTACCTGCAGTACCATGGGCTCTACCCAGCCACCCCAGTACGAGCTGTTCAAATTGAGAATCACCCCTTCCACCTCAGAATATTGGGCAGCAGTACACATCCCTCCCGTAGACTCCAATCAAGATCCAACAGAAGTTTCCTTCGTGGGGGAATCTATGCCAACTGCACGCCTGGCCATAGAAGCTGCTGCGAAAGAAGCGATTACTCGCCTTCGATCCGTAGTGCCCTATGCCCGCGAACGAGGATATTATTACTTTCCGAGCCTTGCAGCACCCGGAGTAGTGACATCTTTTCCCGGTGGACGGATTGAGAGAGACCCAGTACTAGCCAACATTATCCAGTACATCATCGCTCAAGAGCATTTGAACCAGCAAGTAATGGTCTATCTCTAGAGTCTCGCTGATTTAAATCCTCAGATTGCCATCGGCAGACCACTGAGGCCCGACCCGGAGAGACGCATACATCGACTGGTCAATCCACTTCCTCCGATAGAAGAGGAGTGTATCCCTTTACCAGATACATTTTATCGGGACCCCGTCCAGTTATCGTTTTCATTTTAGACGTCACTGCTGTGTTTGTTTTTGCAACATTTATTATTACGTTGTAACTTGTGCATGGTACCTCGAATGTGTGCGACGAGTCGATTATTTAGTTTCTACTAAGTATGAGTAGTTTTCTTCGTGATTAACTTGTGTAACCGCGAAAAATCCTAGAATGAGATTTCTTTTCCCTGAGTTGCTGCATCGTTTATCCCCTCACTACATGGATTATTTTTATTCACGCAGCACCACGGCAGCAGACTCACAACCGCTCGAACACATATGGAGTATTTGTTTTTCACAACGGCTCTTAGCAAATCTCGAGGACGAGATTTTTTCTTAAGGGGGGTAGTAATTGTAACACCCCAAAAATTTAACCAGGTTTTAGTTATTAAAATTTTGCCAAGAGTTTAAAATTTTTTCCTGCAAGAATATCTCTATTGATTTCAAAACTTTTCTTTTAATATTAAGGAATTTTTTTCCCAAGGGGATCCTTCCAAAATATATTTGACTTATATGCCCTCTCATTAAAAACATCTCTCAATCAGTAGATTTATTTATTAAATTATTTCACCCTGAACTTTATTCATTAAAATGACTTGTTTTAAGTTTTGGAGCTCTTTTTGTACTACAACCAGTTGATAGATTTAACTAAAAATCCAACCAAAATTTGGAGATGTCATGTGATGTCTCTAAATCACTTTTGTGCAATAATATATTTCATTCATTGCATATTTTGAGTGCTACACATGTTTTTCTTCTCTGGTCCAGTGGACAATTTTGCACTACAACCCTTTTAAATATTTCTTTCTAGCTTCCACCAAAATTATGGGATGTCAGTAGGAGCATATCATTCCATTATATGCAAAAATCCAGGGATGTTCTTTGAAAATTTTGAGTGAATCAACCTCATCTTCATTCTGGTCCAACTTGATGGTTTGTACAACAACCATATTCTTGCTTTCTCTTTGGCCCTAGATTCTTTTCCCTACTTGTAGTCCTCCATGCTAAACCCCTAAGTCCAGGAGCATGCACTCATTGGATCATTTTTGGTTCATGAAATAATGCCATTCACCTCCTATCCAGATTTGAAGTTCTGCAAAACTTGCACTAGCAAGTTTGTGTTTGTCACCAACTAACCTCACCACCCTCTTGTGCATCCAAAGAGACACTGATCTGGAAGAATTGGCCACTCCAAGATATGCCTAGGTGCCTGTGGAATTTTGTCAAACACCTTGAGAGCATGACCAGATTTGACATGACTTGTTGTTGGCATTGTGAACTTGGTCTCCTTACCAAACCACCTTGTACCTTGATCTTCCCTCTATCACTAACCTAGTTCTGTTGCTTGCCAACCTCACCTGAGACCTCTAGCATGCCCCGGCATTTTATCGAACACATTCCGTGCGTGCTCCGGGCGCGAGCAGAGCGCGCGTATTGCACGAGCCACGGCCGAGCCCACACGTCGCACCCCTGGTTTTGGCCCGCTCTGTAGCGCCACGCCATGCACTACCCACCTCACAGCAACGCGCCAAGCCGCCCTGGCAGCCTACAGCGCCGCCGTCAGAGCCTTGGTGGCACGCCGGCGTCTGTAGTGCGCCCCTGCTTCAGTCGGTGCCGACAAGCCACCAGCGCTCGCCAGCTGCCCCCTTAAGCATCTCTAGCTCATCCGCAGCCTCGTCCCCTAGCGCGCGTCGCCGCCACGTCGCCACAGCTATAGAAAGACGGTTCGACGTCGTCCTTATCATCGGCCGCCTCAGAACCGACCTCCACCGCCTATATAAGGGCCCCGGAGCTCAATCGAGTCGTCGAGCAAACACAAATGATCCTCCTAGAGCTACCATGGCCAGCAGTCGAGGAGGGGAAGGCCATCTTCCCCGAGTCTGGCCGGTTCGATCGCCGCCAAGTCCCGGCCGATTCCGTCGCCACCAGTGCCTCCCCCTCTCCACTCTCTCCACCAAGAGCTCTCCCTCCCTCTCGTGAATGCAACCCCACGCTCAATTTTGGTTGGAAACCACCGTAGCCCCAAACCCACTATCCACCCGAATGCCTTCTCCGCCGCGAAGCTCGTCGCCGGCAACTCCGTTCACGTCGGCGACCATGGCGGGTACCCACAGATTCGTCTCGACCCCCTGAGCACACCCATGTCCTCAGCTCTCCAAGGGACGCCCCCATTTGCCGGCAAATCCTCGCCGGAGCTCTGCCTCTGTTCGGTCAGAGGGGGACGACGCGCGCGTGGCTGGTCAAACCTGACCAGTGGGCCAGGAGGGCCCACCGTCAGTGACCCAGCGCCGGTCCACGCAGGAGTAAGTGGAAGCGCATTTCCCGAATGCGCCTTCGACGTGTATTTCTTTTAAAACGTTTTCTTTTCTGTTTTATTTTAAAAATAGATTTTGACCAGGACTTTGACTGCCTATAACTTTTTAATTACAACTCCAAATGAAATGATTCTTTTTCCTACCTCTCTCAAATATTGTCTAGTTTATTTTAAGATTTATTTGAAAAAAATTGAACACAACTTTTTGTGCTGTTTTGAATTTGTGTGTTAATTCAAATTTATTTTAAAATAGGACTTTGGAGAGAGAGAAGAAAACTTCCAAAAGTTTTGGAGTGCACCCTGCCTTTCCACACATTGAAGGCAAGCATTCTGAACCCCGGCATAATATTTTTGTGTGTTCGTTAACACGTTTATAACACCACCTCATTTCGGAGAACTCGTTATTTCATGTGATATGACCAGGTGCATGAATGCATATTAATGATTTCCATGTTGTTGGAAATGAACACACTTGTGATAATAATCATCCTCATGTGCCTTGCATGCATACCGGAAGGAATCCGGGAAAACCTCTGCCTTGGGTAGGCATGAGTTTGTCGCCGGTCTTCGTCGGGACGGTTATGTCCGGTATGGCATAGTAGGGTATAATGAGCGGTGATTTTGTTGGTTGAAATATTTTGTTATACATGTCATGTAGGGAAGATTATAAACCTCCCGAGTCGACCATAGATCGAGTCTTGTTCCAGTAACCCCCATACTTGTTTCGTACTACCACTCGTCTCTACAACAAGTAGAGTACGGTTCAGTAAGTTGTCAACCTCTTTCTAGCACACACCGTACAGAGAGGCCATGGTGGAAGATACCGGTTGTAGCTGGTAGGCAGGCCACCTGGTCCGGGGGCATGGGTGTTTCCGGTTGAGACCAAGAGGGGAGGCCACCCCTTAGAGCGTGCAATATAAATTTGATCCCATGCTACGCGAGGTTGTAGCCTCCCCACTTAGAGTTTGCTTGACAGGTGTCGTGGGTGATTCCAGACACGTGTGAGTTAAGCTGGTGTGTGCAAGTTAGGTGTGTTTTCAACAAAAAGGCCGTAGACGGAATTAGTCCCGATGGACTAAAGAAATCCGTTACTCGTGGGTAAAGAGTACACCCTCTGCAGGGATTAAACCTATTCGAATAGCCGTGTCCATGGTTAAGGATTACAGTCTGGGATGGGTCAAGTGTCGGTCTTAGTGTCGGTCTTTGGAGGACAAACTGTTAAACCAGAACATGGATTGTGACTTGTGATTTATGATGATTATGATTATTTTTATTTATGGACTAACCCCTTTATATTATTTGAAATATGGAGTATCCTTGGAATGGTTTTACCTCCTGGATATTCACTATGATTTCTTTTAAAGCCCTTTATGAGGTGTCGCTCAGACGCCCGACTGTGGCATTTCTTTTAACGCCCTTTATGAGGTGTCGCTCAGACGCCCGACTGTGACATTTCTTTTAAATCCCTTTATGAGGTGTCGCTCAGACGCCCGACTGTGGCATTTCTTTTAAAGCCCTTTATGAGGTGTCGCTCAGACGCCCGACTGTGGCATTTCTTTTAAAGCCCTTTATGAGGTGTCGCTCAGACACCCGACTGTGGCATTTCTTTTAAAGCCCTTTATGAGGTGTCGCTCAGACGCCCGACTGTGGCATTTCTTTTAAAGCCTTTTATGTGGTGTCGCTAAGACGCCCGACCGTGGCATTTCTTTTAAAGCCCTTTATGTGGTGTCGCTAAGACGCCCGACTGTGGCATTTCTTTTATAAGCCCTTTATGTGGCGTCGCTCCAGACGCCCGATCTGTGCCTTTTATTATTAATATGTTATTGCATCTTCATAAATAACCTGCTTACATGCATCAGAGATTTATTTTTGTGACTGACATCATGAGCATAAATATTTCGGAACATCGTTGTTATATTATACCCGTGTTCATAATGTTTGCGAGTACATTCAAAGTACTCACCGGCTTGTCCCTGGCTATTGTCTTGGCCAGATTTCTTGCGTGGAGAGGAGCGACCGTGATGACAGCCCTGGAACCCACGCAATGGTGATAGCAGCCTCGCGAAGATAGGTGTTAACCTGGTCAGCTGTTCCCGTGGGAAATGGAGTCCCATAGACACTGATGATTCACAACCCGCTTCCACCATCAACCACTAGGAACCATTTGTCGTACTCACAGACCAGAATGGTCTTGTACTACATATGTTGTATTTTGCTTGGAATTTCTGTATCAAGTTGGTGCCTATCAGCTAACAGTTATCCTGGGGCTGATGAGCACAAGGGCCATTTTCTGGGAATTAATACCCGGAGAATCGGTCGCCACAGCAATGCTTTTGATGATCATGACTTCCACGCTTGTGTTAAAGCCATACATCCAGTGGCCACCCTGATTGGAAACGATACTGACCTCAGCAAGTATGCGTTGGCTTATGATAGCAACAACCGGAAAATCCCAAACGCTCCATATGATCAAATCAGCTTGATCCCTCCAATTCGTAAGCATACTTTTGCCCCTGAAGTGGACCCGGCCGGTTTAATAGATGATGAAGCTGAATTTGAAGCTTTGAGCGGCGTTGATTGGGCTTCATCAACTTTCCAGGAAAAAACAACCGACGGAGACGCGGCGAAGGATAACCCGAAGCCCTCAAGCCCGCCGAAGGAGTAAATCGCCGGGTGTTTGGCCAAAAAACAATGCTTCATCAATTTAGACTCGGGGAGTCTTGTAATAGTGTAGAAAGAACTGCTTAATGCTTGTCATGCCTTCGTGCATGCTCTTATTACTTAACGCTTTCGGTAAGTCGCCGTGATTGTATATTTACTTCCTTGGCGTGTTAAATTTTGCTTGCCTTATTCTGCAATTCTTGAATGACCTTCCCGGCTCATATAATGTTCACCCGGTACTTAAATAACCTGGGGTGACAAATATTAAACCGGCAAGACAAAAAACACCTTAAAATGCTTTCCACAAGGTATCAAAATAATCAAAATACTTTTACAGGCCTCTGATTCGGATACGATCAGTAAACCGTTCCAAAGGGGTTAAGCTAAGATTCGGATACGATCATATAGCCCCCAGTGGCGTGGCGATGCCAATCAAGTGGGTATCGACAGCTATGTTCTCTTTGGTTCGAATACGACCTATGTTTGAACAGGAAGCCCCCAAGTGACCATAGGATTTGTTTAATGACGCTGATTCGTATACGATCCATGTCATACCTAAAGGGGTTAAGCTGTGATTCAAATATGATCAGGAAGCCCCCAAGTAGGCTTGGTAAGTATGCCGATCAAGTGGGTATCGACAGCTATGTTCTCTTTGGTTCATATACGACCTATGTTTGAACAGGAAGCCCCCAAGTGATCATGGCTAGATTCAGATATGATCATAAGCCGGTCAAAGAGAAAGCCGGATTTAGATATGATCCAGTCCCTGTTGGTTGTTTCCACTACCTGTCAAAAAGACATATACACCTTTTTGAGGGTGAAAAAAGGACAAAGGTCCCGTTTTATTACTTTATATAATATGTACATTGTCAAAAAAAATATATATCATAAGAGCCGGTGGCTCAAGTATAGTAAAACCGAAGATGGGTTATATCCCACGACCGAATATCATTTAGCAAGGCCGCCTAGACTCCATAGACTATGAAGAAAGGTGTACAACCCGCCGGATTGAGGCCACTTACCCTTATGCCTCTGATTGTTACCTTGTGTATTAACATTAGCCACAAGTTCCGGGTTGTCATCCGCTTTACGCTTATTGCTGTTTTGACCCTCCGGGTTGTGCTGTTGGCCCTTTCTACTGTCATTCCATTTTCCCTTCCCTGCCTTTTCACCGTCAGACTCGGGATCCTTAGTACTATCAGAATCGGCATATTTGACCAGAGCCGCCATTAGCGTACCCATATCCCTGTAGTCACGTTTAAGGCGCCCCAATTTCTGCCTTAGCGGCTTGAAGCTGCAATTCTTTTCCAATATAAGGGCTGCAGAGACGGCATCCATCTTATCAGATGAATGAATTATCTCCTTGACCCGGCATACCCAATGGGTGGTAGACTCACCTTCCCCCTGCTTACAATTTTTCAAGTCCACGACTGTCATAGATTTCTTATAGGTGTCTTTGAAGTTCCGGATGAAACGGGCCTTTAACTCCTCCCACGAACCAATGGAATTAGGTGGTAAACCTTTTAGCCAAGACCGAGTCGTTCCATCTAACATCATGGTGAAGTATTTAGACATTGCCGCGTCACTGACCTCCAACAGTTCCATGGCCATCTCATCACTCTCGATCCATGCTTCAGACTGTAAGTCGGCCGTATAATTCGGCACCTTTCGAGGTCCCTTGAAATCTTTGGGCAGGTGCACATTGCACAAAGCCGGTACCAAACAAGAAAAGCCACCGGCTCTGGTGGCTATTCCCATCTCAGCAGAAGTCGTTGGATATTCCGGCATATCCTGATGTGCCGTCTGTTGAGCCGCCAGCTGAGCCGCTCGCTCTTTCTCCCGACGTACTCGATCCTGCACCGGGTTATAGCCTCCACGTTGGTCACGGTGTTGGACGTCGCATGACAAAACTTCAGATCCTATGTGCCTGCTATAACTCTGACTCCGGTTCTGACGAGGTGGTGATATTCCAAGGCGGAGGAGCTGAATGAAATCTATCCCGATTATAAGAATAGATCTCTTGCTGAGCCAGGGTTGTCTGAACGAGTTCCCTGATCCTCCGGGTCTCCACCGCTGTTGGGTCATCGCCATCCACTAGAAGAGCCGCCAGACGCGCTGATGCTGCGATTAAATTCTCCATGGGGTTGGAAAAGTGACCCGGCGGTATTGACACATAACGTGACGGTTCCGTGCTCCTATGAGGAGGTGGCATCTCCCGACGCTCTGCCGGCTCTCCCGCTCCAGATGTCATGAACTGATTAGCATCGGGCGGGTTACTTGGGCCGGCCCCGGGTGTGGCAAAAAGAACCCTAGGATCGTAATTCGGAGGCAACCGGGATTGGGCCTTCTGGTGTCTCCTCCTCATTACTTCATTGGACGCGTTTAAACTCATTGTGAGTTGATAAGCCTCTGACTGCAACCGCTGTGCCCGGGCGTCGAGAGCCACCTTCTCCGTGGCTAGCCTAGTATCCTCAGCTGCTAAGGCCTCTTTGGCCTGAGCTATCTCCTCACGTACCCGTGCTACCTCCGCGTCATGCTCATCTTTGTTTGCAAGGATAACCGTGGCGGTTAACAGGGTCGTGAGCTTGTCCATGAGGTCTATCAGCACTTGAGCCGGCGGATGCACAGGGCCTCCTGCCCTGGCTGCTCCTAACCCGGAAGTAATTGCGGCCGTGGCTGTAGAGTTTTGTCCGGGTTGAGTCCCAGCCATAAAGACTCCTGCCCAATTTGGCGGCTCACAGAGGTCCGGAATACTAAGGCCAACGGAATAGCCCCCGAGTGCACCATCTTGAACTTGATACAAAGAATCTGTTGAACCGGTGGACGAATCACCGTCAGAGGGGACGACCGTCTCACCAATGTCTTCAGGGCCTTCAGAAAGCTCTTCTCCGTGGACGCAGCCCGCAAAGACGCGCTTCATGCCGGGTTGAACTCCGGCGGGTTTCGCACGCTGAGCCGTCTCGACGAGGTCGGTGCAGTTGTCCCGCTCAGGCCCCGGCTCACCGATCCGGCTGATGGAGATGCGGATCCCTCCAAAGGGGACACGGTACCCGTACTCAATTGAGCCGGCGTCAGGGCCCCAGCCTTCATCATCGATGTAGATCTTGCCGCGACGACTCTTGATCATCCGGCCCACTACGTATCCCTTGAGCCCTTTGAAGTTTCCCTTCAAGAACTCAAATCCACCGTGCGCTGGCCCCATGGTGGGTGCCAACTATCGTGGAATTGTCACGTCAGATGTCCTTGTGAAAGGACTTAGTTGTGGAGCCATCGCAACTAGGAAGCTTGAAGGGGTTAAACGGGACAAAGGACACGAGAGGGTTTATACTAGTTCGGCCCCTTACGGTGAAGGTAAGGCCTACGTCTAGTTGGGTTGGTATTGATGTTTCAATGACCAGGGAGAGAGATACGCTATGCCTGGCTCTCGATGAGTTGTTTCTCTCCCTAAGACGCCAGCGGGTCATCCCCTTATATACACGGGTCGACGCCCTGCGGCTTACAGAGTCCCGGCCGGCTCATAAACAATGTCCGGCTCGGTGACTAGTTAAGCCTACCTTATGATACAAGTAATACTATTATAGCGGGTTATTACAACGGGCCTTAAGTCGCCTATGGGCCTTAAGCTCTCTATGAACCGCTATCTTCATACTTTGTCTTGGGCTTCTCTCTGTGAGTCCTCTTTGCGTAACCCGGCCCCTCCTGGGCGGCTTACACAAATAGTTATATCCCCAACAGTGAGGGTCATCCCAAAAGTAATGTCTTTAATCATAGAAGAACTTTTTCTTTTGCTGGTATGTGAAACTAGGTGGTATGAATTTAGCAACAATGTAATTAGCATAATCAGCATACCATGGAGCAGTACGAGAAGCATTTATGAAAACTAATTGTTCATCGGGAAAGCTATCATTAATAGGTAGTGGGTCATCAAGAACATTCTCTAACCTAGAAGAGTTGTCTGCAATGGGGTTCTCAGCTCCCTTTCTATCAATAATATGCCAATTAAATTCTTGTAGCAAGAGAACCCATCTAATAAGTCTAGGTTTAGCATCTTTCTTTTCCATAAGATATTTAATAGCAACATGATCAGTGTGAATAGTTACTTTAGAACTAACAATATAAGGTCTGAACTTATCACACGCAAATACAACTGCTAAGAATTCTTTTTTAGTAGTGACATAATTTCTCTGGACAGTGTCTAGAGTTTTACTAGCATATTGAATAGCATTTACTTTCTTATCAATTCTTTGTCCTAGAACAGCACCTACAACATAATCACTAGCATCACACATAATTTCAAAGGGTAAATTCCAATTAGGTGGCTGAACAATAGGTGCATAAATTAAAGCTTTCTTAAGTGTTTCAAATGCTTCTACACAATCATCATCGAAGACAAAAGGAATATCTTTTTGCAATAGATTAGTCAGAGGCCTAGAAATTTTAGAAAAGTCCTTAATGATCCTCCTAAAACTGGCATGACCAAGGAAACTTCTTATACATTTAATGTCCTTGCAACATGGCATCTTTTCAATAGCATCAACCTTAGCTTTATCAACTTCAATACCTCTCTCAGAAATTTGATGCCCCAAGACAATACCTTCATTAACCATAAAGTGGCACTTCTCCCAATTCAAAACAAGACTAGTATCTTTGCATCTCTGCAAAACTCGATCAAAGTTGCTCAAGCAATCATCAAAAGAGGATCCATAAACGGAGAAATCATCCATGAATACCTCACAAATCTTTTCACAAAAGTCAGAGAATATAGTCATCATGCATCTTTGAAAGGTAGCAGGTGCATTACATAAACCAAAAGGCATACGCCTATAAGAAAAGGTGCTGAAGGGTAAGTAAAAGTGGTATTTTCTTGATCCTCCGCTGACACAAGTATTTGCGAGAAACCAGAGTAACCATCTAGAAAGCAAAAATGTGTATGTTTGGATAGTCTTTCTAGCATTTGATGAATAAAAGGTAAAGGGTAATGATCCTTTTTATTAGCTTTATTTAATTTGCGAAAATCAATTACCATCCTATAACCTGTAATAATTCTTTGCGGGGTCATTTCGTCTTTATCATTCAGAATGACAGCAATACCTCCCTTATTAGGGACACAATGGACACGACATACCCACTGACTATCAACAACGGGATAAATTATACCTGCCTCGAGGAGCTTTAGTATTTCCTTTCTTACCACTTCTTTCATCTTAGGATTTAACCTTCATTGGTGATCAATAACTGGTTTGGTGTCTTCCTCCAATTTTATTTTGTGTTGGCATAGAGTGGGACTAATGCCCTTAAGATCATCAAGTGTATATCCAATAGCAGCACGATGCTTCTTCAGAGTTTTCAATAATCTCTCATATTCCTACTCTGAAAGGTTAGCACTAATAATAACAGGATATATCTTCTTTTCATCAATATAAGCATATTTAAGAGTATCAGGTAATGGCTTAATCTCAAACATGGGATCACCCTTGGGTGGAGGAGGATCCCCTAAGATTTCAACAGGCAAGTTGTGTTTGAAAATAGGTCCCTGTTTAAAGAATACTTCATCTATCTCCCTTCTTTCACTCATAAACATATCATTTTCATGGTCTAGCAAATATTGTTCAAAAGGATCATTAGGAAGCACGGCAATAGAACCAAGACCAATAATTTCATCCTTACTAGGCAATTCTTTATCATGGGGTTGTCTACGAAATTTAGCAAAATTAAACTCATGAGACATATCTCCTAAGCCAATCGTAAAAACGTCATTTTCGCAATCTATTCTAGCATTAACGTATTCAAGAAGGGTCTACCAAATATGATGGGATAAAAGTCATCTTGTGGGGAACCAAGAACAAGAAAATCAACAGGATATTTAACTATCCTACACAAGACTTCAACATCTCTAACAATCCCAATTGGTGAAATAGTATCTCTATTGGCAAGCTTAATTGTAACATCAATTACTTCTACCTCAGAAGGTGCAATATCATGCATAATTTATTCATATAAGGAATAAGGTATTGCACCAGCACTAGCACCCATATCACATAGGCCATGATAACAATGATCTCCTATTTTAACAGAAATAACAGGCTTGCCTACAACGGATCTATGTTTCTTAGCATCGGGTCTAGCAATTCTAGCAGCTTCATCACAGAAGTAAATAACAAGCCCATCAATATTATCAACCAAGAGATCTTTAACCATAGCAATACTAGGTTCAACTTTAATTTTCTCAGGTGGTGTATATGTTCTAGTATTACTCTTACGAACCATGGTTGAAGCTTTAGCATGATCCTTTATCATAATAGGGAAAGGTGGTTTCTCAATATAGGTAGTAGGAACAATAGGATCATTATAAGTGATAATCTTTTCTTCAACTATAATAGGTGCAACTAGTTTTACTTCAGTGGGAGGATTATATTTAAACCACTTCTCCTTAGGGAGATCAACATGAGTAGCAAATGATTCATAGAAAGAAGCTACTATCTCAGAGTCAAGTCCATATTTAGTGCTAAATCCATGAAAAGCATCGGTATCCATAAAAGATTTAACACAATCAAACTTAGGTATCATACCTAACTCCTTACCATCATCGGAATCCCAATCTTCAGATTTGCGTTTAATTCTTTCCAATAAATCCCATTTGAATTAAATAGTCTTCATCATAAAAGACCCAGCATAAGAAGTATCGAGCACGGAGTGATTGTTGAGAGAAAGCCGAGCATAATTTTTTTGAATAATCATTTCTATCGAGAGCTCATGATTGGGACATGAATATAACATTGACTTAAGCCTCCCCAAATCTTGAGCGATGCTTTCTCCTTCGCGAGGCCAAAAATTATATATATAATTACGATCATGATGAACAAGGTGCATAGGATAAAAATTCTGGTGAAATTCCAATTTAAATCGTTTATAGTCCCAGGATCCCATATCATCACATAGCCTATACCATGTCAATGCATCTCCCTTCAAAGATAAAGGGAAGACCTTATTCTTGGTAACATCATCGGGTATACCTGCAACCTTAAATAATCCACCAACTTCATCCACATAGATTAGGTGTAAATCGGGATGCAATGTTCCATCTCCTGCAAAGGGATTAGCTAGCAGTTTCTCTACCATACCCGAAGGAATTTCAAAGTAAACATTTTTAGTAGGTTCAGTAGGTTGAGGAGCAACTCTTTGCTCTACTGGTCGGGGTGAAGATACCCAGAACAATCCCCTCAAAGGATTATGTTCCATAGTAACAAGTGACAGTAAATTTCAGCACATTATATAAATGTTTCCTTACCAAGTTCCACTTACCAAAGGCGCCTCACTCCCTGGCAACGGCGCCAGAAAAGAGTCTTGACGACCCAGAAGTGTAGGGGATCTATCATAGTCCTTTCGATAAGTAATAGTGTCAAACCCAACAAGGAGCAGAAGGAAATGACAAGCGGTTTTCAATAAGGTATTCTCTGCAAGCACTGAAATTGTAGGTAATAGATAGTTTTGTGATAAGATAATTTGTAACGGGTAACAAGCAATAAAAGTAAATAAGGTGCAGCAAAGTGGCCCAAAGCTTTTGTAGCAAAGGACAAGCCTGGACAAGTTATTATAATGAGAAAAGCGCTCTCGAGGACACATGGGAATTATCGTCAAGCTAGTTTTCATCACGTTCATATGATTCGCGTTCGTTACTTTGATAATTTGATATGTGTGTGGACTGGTGCTTGGGTACTGCCATTTCTTGGACAAGAATCCCACTTATGGTTAACCCGTATTGCAACCATCCACAACTACAAAAGAAGTATTAAGGTAAACCTAACCATAGCATGAAACATGTGGATCCAAATCAGCCCCTTACGAAGCAACGTATAAACTAGGGTTTAAGCTCCTGTCACTCTAGCAACCCATCATCTACTTATTACTTCCCAATGCCTTCCTCTAGGCCCAAATAATGGTGAAGTGTCATGTAGTCGACGTTCACATAACACCACTAGAGGAGAGACAACATACATCTCATCAAAATATCGAACGAATACCAAATTCACATGACTACTAATAGCAAGACTTCACCCATGTCCTCAGGAACAAACGTAACTACTCACAAAGCATATTCATGTTCATAATTAGAGGGGTATTAATATGCATTAAGGATCTGAACATATGATCTTCCACCAAATAAACCAACTCGCATGAACTACAATGAGTAATCAACACTACTAGCAACCCATAGGTACCAATATGAGGTTTTGGTACAAAGATTGTATACAAGAGATGAACTAGGGTTTGAGAGGAGATGGTGCTGGTGAAGATGTTGATGGAGGTTGACCCCCTCCCTATGAGAGGATTGTTGGTTATGATGATGGTGATGATTTCCCCCTCCCGGAGGGAAATTTCCCCGGCAGAACAGCTCTGACGGAGCCCTAGATTGGTTCCGCCAAGGTTCCGCCTCATGGCGGTGGAGCTTCGTCCCGAAAGCTTGCTTACGATTTTTTCAGGGTAAAAGACTTCATATAGCAGAAGATGGGCACCAGAGGGCTGCCAGATGGCCCACGAGGCAGGGGGCGCGCCTAGGGGGTAGGGCACGCCCCCACCCTCGTGGATGGTGGGTGGCCCCCCTTAGGTATTTCTTTTCTCAATATTGTGACAAAACGTGAAATAACAGTCCAGAATGCAATAAATATTGATATAAAAGCATGATGCAAAATGGACGTATCAATAAGCAACATGCAGAAGGTCAAGAAGGTACTGGTCAACGTGTATTGACACGAACCATTACTGAGAAGAACAAACTACAGGACGCAAATATCAAGCAGGCCGAAGAACTGAAGGATTTAAGAGCCAAATTATCGGCTGCTTTGAAGGAGAACAAGAAGTTGAAAGGCGGCATATTCAGTATGCTTTTTAACCTATCTGTCAAATGGTCTCCTGTTTGAAAATTTTACAATTTTGCTTCTGTAGGTGTGCTAACCGGACGTCCCGAAGGAGAAGTGTCTAGATTCCAAGGCGACTTGCTACAAGAGCTGTCAAAAGTGCACGACCGAGCTCGGAAAACAATGAGTAACATGGATAAGGCTTTATGGCGTCTGATTCCTCTCCAGGAAGTATGGATGTGCTTACAAATTTATTCAAGGGAGCTCTTCGCCGTTTGGAGCTATGGAAGATATCAGCATGTCGGGAAGGCGCTCGAGAAGCCTGGGCCATGGTGAAAACATGGTATACCAAGCTTGATCCGAAGCATATGGCCCGGGTAGGACCTCAGGGACCAAATGGACAAGAAATTTCTATTAGCTTAGTGTACGGCCAAGTGAAAACAACAACTAAGTTTTCTCAATAGGATTGTAAACTAGACAACCTACTAGAGGGTCTAGAGGAAGAAGAAGTTTTAGTATCCAAGTAGTAATGTACTTTATCAACAAACTTTTCTCCAGTCGGATTGTAAAACGATTGCCATGGCAGACTTTTCGCTTCGACCTCCAGAACCCGTGGTTTGGAGTGTTTCTGGATATTTAAACCATTGGTAAACACCAAGGCATGTTTGGAAACTAGGCAGTCCGGTCATAGCTGCTTGAACAGACAAGTTGTATTCGGGGAGGTATGTTATATTACATTTGATCGTAAGAAACATCTTCCGGAGAGAATAGTTCCGTTAAGGGTTCCTGTCCCTGGGCCAGCACGCGTTTTTGCGCATACGTAAACTGTGATGCGAGAAATCACAGTGCACTTTATAATTTGGGGGCGTATATTGCAACATGGACAGTTCGTCTCTTGTCCGCCGACCGATTATTCCCTTAAGAACGCTAGCTTTCAGCTTCACCCGTCTGAGGTACACGTCCGGATAACCCAGCTGTAACAATCAAAAAGGTGCTCCATTTATGCCCTAGCCGAACAAGCGGGAATGTAGGGCATAAGCACATGAGCCAGGCAACCCAGCTTGGCAAAAACTTAAGTCATAAAGGTGCATATAATGGCAAAGACACGACACATATGAGTAGACAGCACATATATACGGTGACCTTGATGCTCCAAAATAATAATCAGGATAAGCTTCTGTAAAAAGAATCCCCCAGGTGATATGGGGTATGTACATTTAATGATGTATGTGTGACGCCCGGATAATTAGACTACAGTAATCCCCTACTAATGATGACACATCACCTCTGTCACTGTAATTAATCTCGGGTTAATTCGAAACCGTTTCAAATTTAAATCCTAAATCGATCAAACAATAAAAGTTTTCAAACATTAAAGCTAAAATGTTCAAGCTGGGATAGATAAATTCAAAATAATAAAGGTGGAGAAACCACACTTTTATGAAATGATTAAATACTCTAAAGTGAATAAAACCATAGCAAAACAATTATTCAAATGATTTTAAATAATAAACAAATGTTAAACTAGTTTAATTGACCACCAAACTTTTTATGGTAGAGGGATGTTCTGAAACCTTATTTTAGGAGCTATGGTCATATTTTATAAAAACTAAAATAAAGTATGACTAAACTAAAACAGAAAAGAATAAATAAAAAGAAAAGACAAAAGGTAAAACAAAAAAAAATAAAAGAGAGGGAGAGAACCCCCTGGCCATCTAGGCCTCGGCCCAGCAAGCCGATGGGCCGCCAGACCAGCCCACTGGCCCGGCCGGACCCTCCCACTCCACCTTATCCCCCTGAAACCCTAACCCCCACCCCCACGTCGCCCCCATTCTCTCCCACTCCTCCCTCTCGCCCTTCCCCGATCTGGATCGGGGCAACCCCCCGATCCCGTCGCCCCAGCGCCGCCTCCACGTCGCCGTCATCCCCCCCCCCCCGCAGAGCCGGCCCCTCCCGTCGCCCCCCCTGCGCCCCTCGCCGCCGCCCGGATCGAACCCCATCGTCGCCCCGAGCACCGTCGTCGGCCGGCTCCCCGACACCGTCGCCCTGGACCCCGCCGTTCCTCGAAATCCCTCGCCGGATCTCGACTTCGCCGCCACCCGAAGGCCTTGCCGGACTGCTTCCTCGCCGGATCCCCTCTCCCGCATCGTTCGTCCCCGCCTCCTCCTCGACCCCCGCTGCCCGTGCCCTACAGACCCGCGGTGAGGCACCGACCTCCCCTCTCCCTCGTCCTGCGTACTCTCCGTGCGCCGTCCGCCCCATCTCGGCTCCTGCGCCCCGCGGTGGCCATCGCCCACGCGCGCCCTCGCCACACACCCGCGTCGACCAAGCCCGGCCTTGACCTCCACCGCACGCGCCGGTCGCGTCCCGCGCCATCGTGCGCGCGCTCGCACTGGCCGCGCCCCGTGCTCCCCGCTCCTGCTCGCCGTGGTGCCTCGCACCGGGCCGCACCGCACCGGCCTCTGCTGCCGCGCGCCGGTGCCCCGCGAGGCCCCGACGTCGCCTAGTGGCCCTCCCGGCTCCGCCTCCTGACGCCGCCACCGGCCGTCGCCCACGGCGGCCGCCCGCACATCGGCCCCTGCATTCGGGCGGCGCCCAGCGCCCAGCGCCCGTCAGCACCCATGGCCGATAAGGCCATTGGCCCTATGACAAGTTGGCCCCACCCCAGAACGGTTTTTTTAAAAAGGAGAATTAAAAAAATAAAATTATTAAATAAAAATAAAAATGATTAATAAAATTAATTATCAATTAATTAATTAACTAATGAATTAATTAAGTTAATTAATCCGGTTTAATTAATTTAATTAACTAGTTAATTTTAATTAAACTATAATTAGGATAAAACTAAACCCTAATTAAACCTAACAGTGTATGACAGGTGGGTCCCACGGGACCCACATGTCAGGTTGACCAGGTCAAACGGTCAACGCTGATTGCTGACGTCAGCATGACGTCATGCTGACGTCATAAATCCATTTTCCGAATTAATTAAATAATTAAATAAATTCTAGAAATTAATAAAATCTTTAGAAAATCATATCTTTTAATCCGTAACTCGGATTAAAATATTTTCAACATGAAAGTTGCTCAGAACGACGAGACGATTCCGGATACGCAACCCGTTCGTCCGCCACACACCCCTAACCTATCGAACTCGCAACTTTCCCCCTCCGGCTCCTCTGCCCGAAAACGCGAAACACCGGGAATACTTTCCCGCATGTTTCCCCCCTTAACCGGTACCACCTCATACCACGTTAGGGCACACCTAGCACCGCTCATTGTCACGTCACGCATCGTCGTGTTTATGTTTGCATTGTATTCATTGTTTCTTCCCCCTCTTATCTCCGGTAG
Organism: Triticum aestivum; assembly: GCF_018294505.1. Classification (NCBI taxonomy): domain Eukaryota; kingdom Viridiplantae; phylum Streptophyta; class Magnoliopsida; order Poales; family Poaceae; genus Triticum; species Triticum aestivum. The sequence goes on along the minus strand of NC_057804.1, from coordinate 630,267,390 downwards.
ACTACGAGACCGACGCTGATGCCACCGAGTACGACTACGTCACCGACGACCCCTCCTTGTCTGAGCAACCAGGCAAGCCCCCCCTTGATCACCAGATATCGCCTACTCTTCTCTATACTGCTTGCATTAGAGTAGTGTAGCATGTTACTGCTTTCCGTTAATCCTATTCTGATGCATAGCCTGTCATTGCTGCTACAGTCATTGATACCTTACCCGCAATCCTAAATGCTTAGTATAGGATGCTAGTGTTCCATCAGTGGCCCTACACTCTTGTCCGTCTGCCATGCTATACTACTGGGCTGTGATCACTTCGGGAGGTGATCACGGGCATATACTATATACTTTACACTGTTACATTACCTGTGATACTGTTCGGAGTTGGGGGCTGAAAGGACAGGTGGCTCCATCCCGGTAGAGGTGGGCCTGGGTTCCCGACGGTCCCCGACGGTTACTTTGTGGCGGAGCGACAGGGCAGGTTGAGACCACCTAGGAGACAGGTGGGCCTGGCCTTGTTCGGCATTCGCGGATACTTAACACGCTTAACGAGATCTTGGTATTTGATCTGAGTCTGGCTACGAGCCTATACGCACTAACCATCTACGTGGGAGTAGTTATGGGTATCCCGACGTCGTGGTATCAGCCGAAGCACTTCAGACGTCAGCGACGGAGCGGCGCGCGCCGGATTGGAACGTAAGCCTGCTCTTGTATTAAGGGGGCTAGTTCTGCTTCCGGCCGCCCACGCAACGTGCAGGTGTGCTATGGGCGATGGGCCCAGACCCCTGTGCGCTTAGGTTTAGACCGGCGTGCTGGCCTCTCTGTTTTGCCTAGGTGGGGCTGCGACGTGTTGATCTTCCGAGGCCGGGCATGACCCAGGAAAGTGTGTCCGGCCAAATGGGATCGAGCGTGTTGGGTTATGTGGTGCACCCCTGCAGGGAAGTTAATCTATTCGAATAGCCGTGATCTTCGGTAACAGGACGACTTGGAGTTGTACCTTTGACCTTATGACAACTAGAACCGGATACTTAATAAAACACACCCTTCCAAGTTCCACAGACAACCCGGTGATCGCTTTTCCGCAGGGCGACGAGGAGAGGATCGCCGGGTAGGATTATGCTACTCGAGATGCTACTTGGAGATGCTACTTGGAGATGCTACTTGGAGGACTTCAATCTACTCTCTTCTACATGCTGCAAGACGGAGGCTGCCAGAAGCGTAGTCTTCGACAGGATTAGCTATCCCCCTCTTATTCTGGCATTCTGCAGTTCAGTCCACTGATATGGCCTCCTTACACATATACCCATGCATATGTAGTGTAGTTCCTTGCTTGCGAGTACTTTGGATGAGTACTCACGGTTGCTTTCTCCCCCCTTTTTCCCCTTTCCTTTCTTTCTGGTTGTCGCAACCAGAGGCTGGAGTCCAGGAGCCAGACGCCACCGTCGACGACGACCCCTACTACACTGGAGGTGCCTACTACTACGTGCTGCCCGCTGACGACGTCCAGGAGTAGTTAGGAGGATCCCAGGCAGGAGGCCTGCGCCTCTTTCGATCTGTATCCCAGTTTGTGCTAGCCTTCTTAAGGCAAACTTGTTTAACTTATGTCTGTACTCAGATATTGTTGCTTCCGCTGACTCGTCTATGATCGAGCACTTGTATTCGAGCCCTCGAGGCCCCTGGCTTGTATTATGATGCTTGTATGACTTATTTTATTTGTAGAGTTGTGTTGTGATATCTTCCCGTGAGTCCCTGATCTTGATCGTACACATTTGCGTGCATGATTAGTGTATGATTGAATTCGGGGGCGTCACAAGTTGGTATCAGAGCCGACTGCCTGTAGGAATCCCCCTTCCACACTCCTTGGCCGAAGTCGAGTCTAGACATTACAAAAACTTTTACTAACTTGGCTGTGTGCCTTACGGGCCCACGTCGCCATTGGGTGGTACTAGGATCTTTTACTCCTCGACCTTTACTCTGGGACTCTGATCTCTCCTCTATTCGGGTTAAATGAAGTTTACTAAATCTAACAATAGGATCTCGTTATCACTTCCACCCGGAGAGCCCCTTGTTACTGATGATCGTCTGCTGCACCAGAAGACCCTGAAGATACTCTCCGCTGTTAACCCGAGAACTTGTGTTCATCGCGTTTGCAATTCCCTTTCCACCGCGAACCCTTATGGATAACTACTTGCAGTTGTTATTCTTACATTCATCCCCAGTTGGTCTTGTTATTACAAGATAACCTGAAAACTCATCGCTGTTTCGATAATCCTTTGAGCTTACTGCCTTGCTGTTCTTTGTCACCTGAATACCCCTACGATTAATTATTGCAATTATTGAGTATCCGCTCATCCCCAGTTGTTCATGAGTTTCACAAAAGTCTTCAAAATACTATTCGATCTTCCGAAAATCCTTTGGAGCCTTTGGCTCTTGAAATTCTTGCTTGCTCGCATTATGGTTAATCCCATAAGTCTCGTAGTCTTATTGACATTCCTTGTCTTTATCATTTTGGGTCTATTGACTCAATATGTTTGCGAATACACGCAATCATCATTGATCCTTATAAATTACTTTTCCGGCTGAGCTGCCATTCTTTTAACTAGAATTGGTTCTCGACCAATCGAATTGTCTTTGATTGTACCCTAAGGCTATTCAACTTATCCACCCCTAATCAGAGCATTGCTTCTGATCCCTTGATTTGGGAATCATAATTCCTTTGCATTTGACAATTGAGTTAGTCAGTTGTTTCTATAATCCGGTGCACTTGCATTCCTTCTTCCTTTGATAGAGTACCGATACCCACACCAGCTCCGTTGTGGACCATCGGTTCCTTTGTTGGATTTTATCTGACAACGCCCTTCATATTCAATAACCTTGTGAGCCTTTCCTCTGATACATAATGCCTTTGGTAAATTGTATCCTCTGCTTCTCAACCATACTCTGCCTTCGAGCTTGAGTTAATTATTTCTAAAGATTCTGGTATATGATTCTAAGATGCCCCGATGGGTTGAACCTATGCCTTCCTTAGTATGTGTGAACTCGAAAGTTTTCACGAGCCATACTCTTCTGGTGCTTCACCAGATAAAATTTCAACACTGCAACTTCATCGAACGTGAGAAGTGAATGAAAGGTTATGCATTGGAGAAGTGGGAGTCGACCTTGAACTTGTGTTCATGCCCATGGACACGATGTAGATCTTATCATTAAAGCTTCTCTTAAATGAATTATTCCTTTGGTATAAGTTCATCTTATATCTAGGATCTGGCCTTTTGCAATCGTGGTTCTGACCATGATTGTTCTTCTTTGATCTCATTTCTCGGACAAGTTAAAACAATTGTCTTCTATGGATCAATACACCAGTCCAACCTTTACTTTGATCTTGTGTCGAGTATTACCCCCCTGGTATCTCGAGATTATCATGGAACTGCATAACTTTTTATGAGTTCTTCATCAAGTGCTACCTTCCCACTGATTCCAATTTTTCGCGGGCTCTGAGTTATTGAACACTCAAAGACACCGATAACTGAACCGAGTCCGCTCTACGATTCAACAACTCTTCAGTAAGATTCTATAAGTACAAGTTTGTACCCGATCACGCCATTCCTAGCTTGTTTGGCTATATCATTGTCGTGATGATTCTAACTGTGCTACCTGGTCCTTATTCTCGGAGCACCAATTTTCGACGATGAACTAACCTTACGTCGATCCTCATCGTCATATCATTTCGCCTTGAACAACAAGCTTGGTTTCGAGTTTGTGTCGTACCCTTGGTTCCAATAACCTTTCACTTCATCATTACTTGACTTGATGTCGTCACCGATCGATTACATCTTCATGAACTCTCGCGACAAAGGTGTCGTGATCATCAACATTCTGAGCTAATCCAGGATATCAATTGAATTCATGATGAGAAATACCATCCTTGCCCTCGATGAATTGTATTATCATCGACCACTTTATTGCCTTCCCACCAACACAAGCTTGTACATGTTTGGTGTTATACCTTGAGTTCCTTGCTATCCAGCAATTGTTCTTCTTTACCTTGGAGTATTACCATCCTTTATGTCAAGAATGTTCTGAGATTTGTTCCACCTCTTGAGAATTCTTGACATAGAAATACTTCTCACCATCACCATTCTTTCTTGGTCCCTGTGTTAATTCCAACAAGTGAACGGTGTTGTTTGGATTCTTTCCTTCTAGCAACCCTATCTCTTTGAAGTTAATGGTCGAAAGTTCATTCTTAGGCTATTGATTATTGAATCACCATTCTGACATTGGTCGTGCAACCCAACCCATATTTTGGGCGCACCTTTCAACCAATGTTTAATTGTGTATGTTTTCCTCGAGCATACTTCCTTATATCATTTGATCTGACAAATGTTACCTCCTTGTCACTTAATTGTGGAAATCCATCTTTTGGGAATCTCGATGAATTGCCGTTGAGTTCACCAGACACCTCCTTGTCCTCTCCTTGGGTTAATGATGGACTCTTGTTAACGGAAATCACTTCATAGTTCATTTCCCCGAGAATCTTACAATGTCATCTCGTCAATTTGCGTTGCACCTTTTCTTCTCAGGTATCCTAAGTCTGAGGTATCCTGACACCAATCGGATCTGAATCTCGGCCAGATATGATGGTTGGGACAACTTTCCAAGAGTTATGATGTTGATCCTTTGATGACCCGGTAACATGATGTCATGCCTAGCACCCCCCCCCCCCGGCTGGAGGACCTATCATTATAGATTCCTTTTCAGCAAGGTTATCCATTCGTCCATGAGGAAATTGTAAGACTTATTCTACAAGTTATTCCTGATGGATCCTTCGTGTTTCCAAAGTCTGATCTTCACCTGAAGACCATGTCAATGCTATCTCGAAGCATGTCAATGGTACACCGATTTTCAACAGGAACATTTGAAGCACGATGCTAAATTTTATTTATCATTTATCCTAACACCGTGGTATGGGTAATATCATGAGATTCCTCCCCCCTTACCTAAATGGTTTTCTACTTTATATCTTGTCATGGATATCTTGCTCTGCTTGTCCTTGGGAAGGATATACCCTTGAAATATGTGTTTAAACATATTTTCCTTTCCATTGTTCTGTTTAATCTGATGATCATATTTTCCTTCCATTGGTTTGTTGAACCTTTTCTATGATCTATGTGATATAAGCAGTAATAATCCACTACTTGTGCAAACACCTCGAGGTACAACGCTGTCAGTAAGACCCCGTTGAAATTGTTGATGACATTCCGGTAGCCGCCGATGGACGAGAACTTTGCCTATTGGTCCGCCTCGTTTCGACGAGCAGGAAAATGGTTCTCTTCGTCCCTCGCCCTTGGTACCAACATTGTTGCCGACATAACTGACATGCTACTCTCTGACATGCCTTCCTATCGTGATCGTACAAGATGTCAGCCCCCTTTCTACTTTTAACCCATATGGTGGGCCCATAACCCACAGTTCCACAGGATCGAAACCTGACTCTCCTGTACAACCTGTTGTCAAAGTTATTCCTCGTGCTTGACTTTGTATGTAATTCATGGGCCACTTGCCTGTTGATCTATTCTGGTATCAGACACAATACTTATTCCCGTTGCTCTGAACCTCTTTCGCACTCTGCTTCAGGCAATGAACGATTACCTATCGGCTTGAAACTTCTTATTGTACCTTCTTACCTTACTCTCGATTTGTTCAACTCGAGAGATACTCATCTATTCATTCACGGGAAAACCCCAGACGATTACCCCTTAAGCCTTCTGTCGTAGCCGAGCTACCCCTTACCTATTCGTAAGCATAAAGGAACCCCCGAAGAAAGGACGACAAACTTCTTCATGATGACCGGAAACAGAGGGATGAAGACATCAACAAAAGGGATTAACTTCTTCAAGAAGATCCATTAGAATAACCAGAACCCCCACCCCTTACTCCCCTCTTAAATCTCGGGACGAGATTTCTTGTAGTGGAGGAGAATTGTGACGCCCGGATAATTAGACTACAGTAATCCCCTACTAATGATGACACATCACCTCTGTCACTGTAATTAATCTCGGGTTAATTCGAAACCGTTTCAAATTTAAATCCTAAATCGATCAAACAATAAAAGTTTTCAAACATTAAAGCTAAAATGTTCAAGCTGGGATAGATAAATTCAAAATAATAAAGGTGGAGAAACCACACTATTATGAAATGATTAAATACTCTAAAGTGAATAAAACCATAGCAAAACAATTATTCAAATGATTTTAAATAATAAACAAATGTTAAACTAGTTTAATTGACCACCAAACTTTTTATGGTAGAGGGATGTTCTGAAACCTTATTTTAGGAGCTATGGTCATATTTTATAAAAACTAAAATAAAGTATGACTAAACTAAAACAGAAAAGAATAAATAAAAAGAAAAGACAAAAGGTAAAAAAAAAAAGAGAGAGAGGGAGAGAACCCCCTGGCCATCTAGGCCTCGGCCCAGCAAGCCGACGGGCCGCCAGACCAGCCCACTGGCCCGGCCGGACCCTCCCACTCCACCTTATCCCCCTGAAACCCTAACCCCCACCCCCACGTCGCCCCCATTCTCTCCCACTCCTCCCTCTCGCCCTTCCCCGATCTGGATCGGGGCAACCCCCCGATCCCGTCGCCCCAGCGCCGCCTCCACGTCGCCGTCATCCCCCCCCCCCGCAGAGCCGACCCCTCCCGTCGCCCCCCTGCGCCCCTCGCCGCCGCCCGGATCGAACCCCATCGTCGCCCCGAGCACCGTCGTCGGCCGGCTCCCCGACACCGTCGCCCTGGACCCCGCCGTTCCTCGAAATCCCTCGCCGGATCTCGACTTCGCCGCCACCCGAAGGCCTTGCCGGACTGCTTCCTCGCCGGATCCCCTCTCCCGCATCGTTCGTCCCCGCCTCCTCCTCGACCCCCGCTGCCCGTGCCCTACAGACCCGCGGTGAGGCACCGACCTCCCCTCTCCCTCGTCCTGCGTACTCTCCGTGCGCCGTCCGCCCCATCTCGGCTCCTGCGCCCCGCGGTGGCCATCGCCCACGCGCGCCCTCGCCACACACCCGCGTCGACCAAGCCCGGCCTTGACCTCCACCGCACGCGCCGGTCGCGTCCCGCGCCATCGTGCGCGCGCTCGCACTGGCCGCGCCCCGTGCTCCCCGCTCCTGCTCGCCGTGGTGCCTCGCACCGGGCCGCACCGCACCGGCCTCTGCTGCCGCGCGCCGGTGCCCCGCGAGGCCCCGACGTCGCCTAGTGGCCCTCCCGGCTCCGCCTCCTGACGCCGCCACCGGCCGTCGCCCACGGCGGCCGCCCGCACATCGGCCCCTGCATTCGGGCGGCGCCCAGCGCCCAGCGCCCGTCAGCACCCATGGCCGATAAGGCCATTGGCCCTATGACAAGTTGGCCCCACCCCAGAACGGTTTTTTTTAAAAGGAGAATTAAAAAATAAAATTATTAAATAAAAATAAAAATGATTAATAAAATTAATTATCAATTAATTAATTAACTAATGAATTAATTAAGTTAATTAATCCGGTTTAATTAATTTAATTAACTAGTTAATTTTAATTAAACTATAATTAGGATTAAACTAAAACCTAATTAAACCTAACAGTCTATGACAGGTGGGTCCCACGGGACCCACATGTCAGGTTGACCAGGTCGAACGGTCAACGCTGATTGCTGATGTCAGCACGACGTCATGCTGACGTCATAAATCCATTTTCCGAATTAATTAAATAATTAAATAAATTCCAGAAATTAATAAAATCTTTAGAAAATCATATCTTTTAATCCGTAACTCGGATTAAAATATTTTCAACATGAAAGTTGCTCAGAACGACGAGATGATTCCGGATACGCAACCCGTTCGTCCGCCACACACCCCTAACCTATCGAACTCGCAACTTTCCCCCTCCGGCTCCTCTGCCCGAAAACGCGAAACACCGGGAATACTTTCCCGCATGTTTCCCCCCTTAACCGGTACCACCTCATACCACGTTAGGGCACACCTAGCACCGCTCATTGTCACGTCACGCATCGTCGTGTTTATGTTTGCATTGTATTCATTGTTCTTCCCCCTCTTATCTCCGGTAGACTACGAGACCGACGCTGATGCCACCGAGTACGACTACGTCACCGACGACCCCTCCTTGTCTGAGCAACCAGGCAAGCCCCCCCTTTGATCACCAGATATCGCCTACTCTTCTCTATACTGCTTGCATTAGAGTAGTGTAGCACGTTACTGCTTTCCGTTAATCCTATTCTGATGCATAGCCTGTCATTGCTGCTACAGTCATTGATACCTTACCCGCAATCCTAAATGCTTAGTATAGGATGCTAGTGTTCCATCAGTGGCCCTACACTCTTGTCCGTCTGCCATGCTATACTACTGGGCTGTGATCACTTCGGGAGGTGATCACGGGCATATACTATATACTTTACACTGTTACATTACCTGTGATACTGTTCGGAGTTGGGGGCTGAAAGGACAGGTGGCTCCATCCCGGTAGAGGTGGGCCTGGGTTCCCGACGGTCCCCGACGGTTACTTTGTGGCGGAGCGACAGGGCAGGTTGAGACCACCTAGGAGACAGGTGGGCCTGGCCTTGTTCAGCATTCGCGGATACTTAACACGCTTAACGAGATCTTGGTATTTGATCTGAGTCTGGCTACGAGCCTATACGCACTAACCATCTACGTGGGAGTAGTTATGGGTATCCCGACGTCGTGGTATCAGCCGAAGCACTTCAGACGTCAGCGACGGAGCGGCGCGCGCCGGATTGGAACGTAAGCCTGCTCTTGTATTAAGGGGGCTAGTTCTGCTTCCGGCCGCCCACGCAACGTGCAGGTGTGCTATGGGCGATGGGCCCAGACCCCTGTGCGCTTAGGTTTAGACCGGCGTGCTGGCCTCTCTGTTTTGCCTAGGTGGGGCTGCGACGTGTTGATCTTCCGAGGCCGGGCATGACCCAGGAAAGTGTGTCCGGCCAAATGGGATCGAGCGTGTTGGGTTATGTGGTGCACCCCTGCAGGGAAGTTAATCTATTCGAATAGCCGTGATCTTCGGTAACAGGACGACTTGGAGTTGTACCTTGACCTTATGACAACTAGAACCGGATACTTAATAAAACACACCCTTCCAAGTTCCACAGACAACCCGGTGATCGCTTTTCCGCAGGGCGACGAGGAGAGGATCGCCGGGTAGGATTATGCTACTCGAGATGCTACTTGGAGATGCTACTTGGAGGACTTCAATCTACTCTCTTCTACATGCTGCAAGACGGAGGCTGCCAGAAGCGTAGTCTTCGATAGGACTAGCTGTCCCCCTCTTATTCTGGCATTCTGCAGTTCAGTCCACTGATATGGCCTCCTTACACATATACCCATGCATATGTAGTTTAGTTCCTTGCTTGCGAGTACTTTGGATGAGTACTCACGGTTGCTTTCTCCCCCCTTTTTCCCCTTTCCTTTCTTTCTGGTTGTCGCGACCAGAGGCTGGAGTCCAGGAGCCAGACGCCACCGTCGATGACGACCCCTACTACACTGGAGGTGCCTAGTACTACGTGCTGCCCGCTGACGACGTCCAGGAGTAGTTAGGAGGATCCCAGGCAGGAGGCCTGCGCCTCTTTCGATCTGTATCCCAGTTTGTGCTAGCCTTCTTAAGGCAAACTTGTTTAACTTATGTCTGTACTCAGATATTGTTGCTTCCGCTGACTCGTCTATGATCGAGCACTTGTATTCGAGCCCTCGAGGCCCCTGGCTTGTATTATGATGCTTGTATGACTTATTTTATTTGTAGAGTTGTGTTGTGATATCTTCCCGTGAGTCCCTGATCTTGATCGTACACATTTGCGTGCATGATTAGTGTACGATTGAATCGGGGGCGTCACAGTATGTCCCTGCTACCTCTTGAGCATGCGTTGGTTTTCCCTTGAAGAGGAAAGGGTCATGCAGCAAAGTAGCGTAAGTATTTCACTCAGTTTTTGAGAACCAATGTATCAATCCCGTAGGAGGCTACACTCAAGTCCCTCGTACCTGGACAAACAAATAAGAACCTTGCAACCAACGTGATAAAGGGGTTGTCAATTCCTTCACGACACTTGCAAAAGTGAGATCTGATAGAGATAATAAGATAATATCTTTGGTATTTTTATGATATAGATTGGAAAGTAAAGATTGCAGAATAAAATAGATCAGAAACTTATATGACGGAAAATAGACCCGGGGGCCATAGGTTTCACTAGTGGCTTCTCTCAAGATAGCACAAGTATTACGGTGGGTGAATAAATTACTGTCGAGCAATTCATAGAAAAGTGCATGGTTATGAGAATATCTAGGCATGATCATGTATATAGGAATCACATCCGCGACAAGTAGATCGAAACGATTCTGCATCTACTACTATTACTCCACACATCGACCGCTATCCAGCATGCATCTAGAGTATTAAAGTTCATAAGAATAGAGTAACGCATTAGGCAAGATGACATGATGTAGAGGGATAAACTCAAGCAATATGATATAAACCCCATATTTTTATCCTCAATGGCAACAATACAATAGGTGCCTTGATGCCCCTGCTGTCACTGGGAAAGGACACCGCAAGATTGAACCCAGAGCTAAGCACTTCTCCCATTGCAAGAAAGATCAATCTAGTAGGCCAAACCAAACTGATAATTCGAAGAGACTTGCAAAGATAACAAATCATACATAAAAGAATTCAGAGGATATTCAAATATTGTTCATAGATAATCTTTATCATAAGCCCACAATTCATCGGATCTCGACAAACACACCGCAAAAAGTATTACATCAAATAGATCTTCAAGAAGATCGAAGAGAACTTTGTATTGAGAATCAAAGAGAGAGAAGAAGCCATCTAGATAATAACTATGGACCCAAAGGTCTGAGGTAAACTACTCACAACTCATCGGAGAGGCTATGATGTTGATGTAGAAGCCCTCCGTGATTGATTCCCCCTCCGGCGGGGCGTCGGAAAAGCCTCAAGATGGGATCTCGTGGGTGTAGAAGGTTGCGGCGGTGGAAATAGGGTTTCGTGGTGCTCTCAGATGTTTTCAGCGTATATGAGTACATATAGGTGAAAGAAGTCGGTCAAGGGAGCCACAAGGGGCCCATGAGGGTGGGGGCGCGCCTACGCCCCCTGGGTGCGCCTCCCTGCCTCGTGGCCGCCTCGTTGCTTCCTTGACGTCCACTCCAAGTCTCCTGGATTGCGTTTGTTCCAAAAACGATTCTCCCGAAGGTTTTATTCCGTTTGGACTCCGTTTGATATTCCTTTTCTGCGAAACACTGAAATAGGCATAAAAACAACAATTCGGACTGGGCCTCCGGTTAATAGATTAGTCCCAAAAAAAATATAAAAGTGCATGGTAAAGCCCATTAAACATCCAAAATAGATAATATAATAGCATGGAACAATCAAAAATTATAGATACGCTGAGACGTATCAAGCATCTCGAAGCTCAATTCCTGCTCGTCCTCGAGTAGGTAAATGATAAAAACAGAATTTTTGATGTGGAATGCTACCTAACATAATTCTCAATGTAATTCTCTTTATAGTGGGATGAATGTTCAGATCCAAAAGATTCAAGATAAAAGTTTAATATTGACATAAAAATAGTAATACTTCAAGCATGCTAACCAAGCAGTTTATGTCTTATCAAAATAACATAGCCAAAGAAAGCTTATCCCTACAAAATCAGATAGTTTGGCCATGCTTCATTTTCGTCACACGAAATGCTCCCATCATGCACAACCCCAGTTTCAGCCAAGCAATTTTTTCATACTTTTTAACGCGCTTCAGCCTTATCAACCCTCACGCAATACATGAGCGTAAGTCATGGACATAGCACTATGGGTGGAGTAGAGTATGATGATAGGGATTATGTGAGAAAACAAAAAAGGAGAAAATCTCACATTGACGCGGCTAATCAACGGGCTATGGAGATACCCATCAATTGATGTCAATACGAGGAGTAGGGACTGCCATGCAACGGATGCACTAGAGCTATTGTAACGCCCCGGATTCGATGCGCCAGGTGTATGCCAGTTATTCGCCATCGTTGCCATGTCAGCTGCTTGCGTGTTGCATTTTACCATGTCATCATTTGCATTGTGTCATCATGTGCATCTCATTTTGCATACGTGTTCGTCTCATGCATCCGAGAATTTTCCCCATTGTCCGTTTTGCTATCCAACACTCCTATGTCCTCCGGCGCCCCCTTCTACCTCGTTTCATGAGTGGCCGAGAAATGTTCTCGGAATGGGTCGAAACTTGGCATGCGATCTTATTATAGTGTAGACAGAGCGCCTGTCAAGTTTCATCGCATTCGGAGCCCGTTTGGCTGCCCAACCGCCATCCGTAGCGACACCGTTATCGGTTTATTCGTCGGACGTTTTTGGTCTCCGAAAACCATTGCCGGGCTGCTATTATCTTCTCTTCTCTCAGCACAACTCTTCTACTCAGCCCACTAGGCCCAACTACCTACCCCTTCGCTCCGGACCATCCGATGGCGATCGAACTGCTCTGAAACGGAGCAAAGCCCCCTAACCCTAGACCCCTGCCTATTTAAACACCCCCCCCACATGCCATTTTGGCCTTCTCCTCCCTCCTCCTCGAAACCCGTGCCCCCAATCATCAGCCAGCCGCCTCCCACCTCCTCTCCTCGAAATCCGTGCCCATCTAGCACCCTGCCGCCACTTGTCGTGCCCCCATCGGCCAGCCCCGCCGCCGGCGACGCGCGCAGCCAACTAGGCGCTGCCACGTCACCCCGGCCTCCTCCCTCTGCTGCCAGCCCTCCAGGGCCCAGATCCGGCCCGCTTTCAGGCCGAAATGGGCCCCGCCAGCCTGCGCGCCTCCCAGCCGCGCCCGACCGTGCCGCCCGCGCCCCGAGCGCTCGTCCCCGCGCGCCTCCTCCCTACGCTTGGTTCAGCTTCATCTGTTTGTCTTCTTCATCGACTCGTTCTTCTTCCTAGCAGGATTTCAGGCAAGATAACAGTTACCTTGGATCTCACTACTATCATTGCTATGCTAGTTGCTTCCTTCTATCGCTATGTTGCGCTACCTATTCTCTTGTTTATCAAGCCTCCCAAATTGCCATGTCAGTCCCTAATCTTTTTCACCCTTCCTAGCAAACCGTTGTTTGGCTATGTTACCGCTTTTGCTCAGCCCCTCTTATAGCGCTGTTAGTTGCAGGTGAAGTTGAAGATTGATCAATGGTGGACAGGATTTTGTTGGCATTTCACAATATCTCTTATATTATTAATGCATCTATATACTTGGTAAAGGGTGGAAGACTCGGCCTTATGCCTGGTGTTTTGTTCCACTCTTGCCGCCCTAGTTTCCGTCATACCGATGTTATGTTCCCGAATTTTGCGTTCCTTACGCGGTTGGTTGATTTATGGGACCATTCCGTTTGTTCTCTTCTCGCTCTCATTTGTGTATGTTAGCCACCATATATGCTTAGTCGCTGTTGCAACCTCACCACTTTACCCCTTCCTTTCCCTTTAAGCTTTGCTAGTCTTGATACCCATGGTAATGGGATTGCTGAGTCCTCGTGGCTCACAGATTAATGCAACAACAGTTGCAGGTACAGGTTGTGCAATGATCATGACGCGAGAGCGATGTTTGCTTGTTTTGGAGTTCTTTTTCTGCTTCTTCTTCGATCAGGGGATAGGTTCCAGGTCGGCAGCCTAGGCTAGCAGGGTGGATGTCATTTGAGTTTTTGTTTGTGTTTCATCCGTAGTTGGATGATGCTCTAATGTGTTGGATTCGTGTGGCATTGTATGCCTCTTGTATGTATCCCCATCTATTATGTAATGTTGATGTAATGATATCCACCTTGCAAGAGCGTCTTCAAGATGCGCTTCTATCCTTGGTGGGACCTTGAGTTCCTTTAGGATAGGGTCGCATCTTGGGTGTGGCAGCTATAAATGTATGAAAGCTCGTCAAAAAGAAACTAAGTGTGTGTGCATCCAACTTGCCTGCTCACGAAGACCTAGGGCATTTTGAGGAAGCCCATCATTGGAATATACAAGCCAAGTTCTGCAATGAAAAATTCCCACTAGTATATGAAAGTGACAAAATAAGTAACTCTCTATCATGAAGATCATGGCGCTATTTTAAAGCACAAGTTCTACAAGGATAGTAACATTGTCCCTTCTCTCTTTTTCTCACATTTTTTTATTTGGGCTTCTTTGGCCTCCTTTTTTTATTTTTTTAATATATTTTTATTTCATCCGGAGTCTCATCCCGACTTGGGGGGGAATCATAGTCTCCATCATGCTTTCCTCACATGGGACAATGCTCTAATAATGGAAATCATCACACTTCTATTTATTTACAACTCAAGAATTATAACTCAATACTTAGGACAAAATATGACTCTATGTGAATGCCTTCAGCAGTGTACCGGGATATGTAATGAATCAAGAGCGACATGTATGAAAGAATTATAAAGGTGGCTTTGCCACAAATACGATGTCAACTACATGATCATGCAAAGCAATATGACAATGATGGAGTGTTCATAATAAACAGAACGGTGGAAAGTTGCATGGCAATATATTTTGAAATGGCCATGGAAATGCCATAATAGGTAGGTATGGTGGCTGTTTTGAGGAAGATATAAGGAGGTTTATGTGTGATAGAGTGTATCGTATCATAGGGTTTGGATGCACCGGTGAAGTTTGCACCAACTCTCAAGATGACAAAGGGCAATGCATGGTACTGTAGAGGCTAGCAAATTGCGGAAGGGTAAGAGTCCGTATAATCCATGGACTCACATTAGTCATAAAGAACTCATATACTTATTGCAAAAGTTTATTATCCCTCAAAGCAAAGTACTACTATGCATGCTCCTAGGGGAAGGGTTATGCATGATCCCGACCTCCACTCATAAGGAAAGCAATCAAAGAACACCCCATGCTTCCAATTTTTCACACAACGTGCACCATACGTGCATGCTACAGGACTTGCCAACTTTAACACAAGTATTTCTCAATTTCATAAATACCCAACTAGCATGACTCTAATATTACCACCTTTATATCCAAAACAATTATCAAGTATCAAATTTATCATAGTATTTAATGCACACTATATGAAAGTTTTTATTATACCTATCTTGGATGCTCATCATATTAGGACCAATTTTATAACCCAAGAAAATTACCATGCTGTTCTAAAAGACTCTCAAAATAATATAAGTGAAGCATGAGAGATCAATAATTTCTACAAAATAAAACCACCACCGTGCTCTAAAAAGGTATAAGTGAAGCACTAAAGAAAAATTATCTAGCTCAAAAGATATAAGTGAAGCACATAGGGTATTCTAATAAATTTTGATTCATGTGTGTCTCTCCCAAAAGGTGTGTACAACAAGGATGATTGTGGTTTACTAAAAATCAAAGAATCAAATCATACAAGACGCTCCAAGCAAAACACATATCATGTGGTGAATAAAAATATAGCATCAAGTAAAGTTACCGATGGACGAAGATGAAAGAGGGGATGCCTTCTGGGGCATCCCTAAGCATAGGCTTTAGTTTGTCCTTATATTTTACCTTGGGGTGCCTTGGGCATCCCCAAGCTTAGGCTCTTGCCACTCCTTATTCCATAATCCATCAAATCTTTACCCAAAAACTTGAAAACTTCACAACACAAAACTCAAGAGAAAATGTCATGAGCTCCGTTAGCGAAATAAAACAAACCACCACTTTAATGTACTGTAATGAACTCATTCTTTAGTTATATTGGTGTTAAAACTACTATATTCCAACTTCTCTATGGTTCATACCCACCGATACTAGCCATAGATTCATCAAAATAAGCAAACAACACACGAAAAAAAGAATCTGTCAAAAACAGAACAGTCTGTATCAATATGTAACTTTCGAATACTTCTGGAAGCCCAAACATTCTACCAAAAGAGGAAGTCCTAGATGATTTGTTTATTAATCTTATTCAAAAATAATCAACTGAAAAGCACGTTTCTGTGATTTATGAAAACTATTCTCGTGCGCACAAAAGTTTCTGTTTTTCAGCAAGATCAAATTAACTATCACCCAAAATGATCCTATAGGTTTTACTTGGCACAAAAACTAATTAAAACATAAAACCACATCTAATCAGAGGCTAGATGAATTATTTATTACTAAACAGTAACAAAAAGCAAAGAAAAAAATAAAATTGGGTTGCCTCCCAACAGAGATCACCTCTTCTTCTCATGTAACTTCAGCTGCAGGGTTTGGTCTTATTTGCAAGTGTGCTGGCCGCATGGTGATAACATGGCTGCCATTGCTTATGCTGCAAGAAGGGTCTTTCAGAAACCATTCTTTGCTGAGGTGGTATTTCTTTCTTGGTGGAATATCTGGACTGTGAGGAATGATAGAGTCTTCAGGAACATACAACCCTCTTTTAGAAGGTGGAGAGCATGTTTTATTCATGACATTTCTCTGCTTGCCCATAGGATTAAAGCTAAGTATAAGGATGATCTTCTTAGATGGATTGATTTTTTGCCGCCTTGAGGTGAGCTTTGTATTTTCTTAGCTTTAGATATTCTCTTCTTTCTTTTGTTGTAAATCCCATGTATATTTGTATAGTTAAGAAAATTTGCAAGAGCTATGGGGTGTTTTACCCTACAGTACCAGGTCAAAAAAAAGAAGGGAGAAGACAGTCGCACATCAACTAGGCGTATCAACGGGCTATGAAGATGCCCATTAATAGATATCAATGTGAGTGAGTAGGGATTGCCATGCAATGGATGCACTAGAGCTATAAATATATGAAAGATCAACAAAAGAAACTAAGTGGGTGTGCATCCAACTTGCTTGCTCACGAAGACCTAGGGCATTTTGAGGAAGCCCATCATTGGAATATACAAGCCAAGTTCTATAATGAAAAATTCCCACTAGTATATGAAAGTGATAGCAAAGGAGACTCTCTATCATGAAGATCATGGTGCTACTTTGAAGCACAAGTGTGGAAAAGAAATAGTAGCATTGTCCCTTCTCTCTTTTTCTCTCATTTTTATTTTATTTGGTGGGCTTCTTTGGCCTCTTTTTTTATTTGGGCTTCTTTGGCCTCTTTTATTTTATAATATACGCAGTCTCATCCCATAATAGGTAGGTATGGTGGCTGTTTTGAGGAAGGTAAATGGTGGGTGCATGATACCAGCGAAAGTTGCGCGGTATAATAGAGGCTAGATATGGTGGAAGGGTGAGAGTGCGTATAATACATGGACTCACATTAGTCATAAAGAACTCATATACTTATTGCAAAAGTCTACTTGCCCTCTAAGCAAAGTACTAGTACGGATGCTCCTAGGGGAAGGGTTGGTAGGAGTTAACCATCGCGCGATCCCGACCTCCACTCATAAGGAAGACAATGAAAAGAGCACCCCATGCAACAAATTTGTCACACAACTTTTACCATACTCGCATGCTACTGGACTTGCCAACCTTAACACAAGTATTTCTCAATTTCATAATTACCCAACTAGCATGGCTCTAACATTACCACCTTTATATCTCAAAACAATTATCAAGCATTAAATTGATCATAGTGTTTAATGCACTTTCTATGATAGTTTTTATTATACCCAACTTGGATGCTCATCATTCTAGGACCAAATTTATAACCATAGCAAATACCATGCTGTTCTAAAAGACTCTCAAAATGATATAAGTGAAGCATGAGAGATCAAAAATTTCCACAAAATAAAGCCACCGTCGTGCTCTAAAAAGATATAAGTGAAGCACTAGAGCAAATCTTGTCTAGCTCAAAAGATATAAGTGAAGCACATAGAGTATTCTAATAAATTCCAAATCATGTCTGTCTCTCTCAAAAGGTGTGTATAGAAAGGATGATTGTTGTAAACTAAAAATCAAGAACTCATATCACACAAGACGCTCCAAGTAAAACACATATCATGTGGTGAATAAAAATATAGCTCCAAATAAAGTTACCGATAGACGAAGAGGAAAGAGGGGATGCCTTCCGAGGCCTCCCCAAGCTTAGGATTTTGGTTGTCCTTGAATATCTTGGCGTGCCATGGGCATCCCCAAGCTTACGCTCTTGCCACTCCTTATTCCATAGTCCATCAAATCTTTACCCAAAACTTGAAAACTTCACAACACAAAACTCAACAGGAAATCTCATAAGCTCCATTAGTGCAAGAAAGAAAAACCACCACATAAGGTACAGTAACGAACTCTTTCTTTATTTATATTGGTGTTAAACCTACTTTATTCCAACTTCTATATGGTTCATACCCCCGATACTAGCCATAGATGCATCAAAATAAGCAAACAACACACGAAAAAAAGAATCTGTCAAAAACATAACAGTTTGTAGCAATATGTAACTTTCGAATACTTCTGGAACCCCAAACATTCTACCAAAATAGGAAGTCCTAGATAATTTGTTTATTAATCTTATTTAAAAATAATCAACTGAAAAGCACGTTTCTGTGATTTATGAAAACTATTCTCGTGCGCACAAAAGTTTCTATTTTTCAGCAAGATCAAATTAACTATCACTCAAGATGATCCTATAGGTTTTACTTGGCACAAACACTAATTAAAACATAAAACCTCATCTAACTAGAGGCTAGATGAATTATTTATTACTAAATAGGAACAAAAAGCAAAGAACAAAAATAAAACTGGGTTGCCTCCCAACAAGCGCTATCGTTTAAGGCCCCTATCTAGGCATAAAAGCGAGAATAGATCTAGGTATTATCATGTTTGGTATTCAATTCATAGGTGGCTCTCATAATAGATTCATAAGGTAATTTGATTTTCTTCCTAGGAAAGTGTTCCATGCCTTTCCTTAATGGAAATTGGAATCTAATATTTCCTTCTTTCATATCAATAATTGCGCCAGTCGTTCTAAGGAAAGGTCTACCAAGAATAATAGGACATGAAGGATTGCAATCTATATCAAGAACAATAAAATCTTCGGGCACATAATTTCTATTTGAAACAATAATCACATCATTAATTCCTCCCATAGGTTTCTTAATGGTGGAATCTGCTAGGTGCAAGTTTAAAGAGCAATCATCAAATTCACGGAAACATAACACATCACACAAAGTTTTTGGAATTGTGGAAACACTAGCACCCAAATCACACAAAGCATAGCATTCATGATCTTTAATTTTAATTTTAATAGTAGGTTCCCACTCATCATAAAGTTTTCTAGGGATAGAAACTTCTAATTCAAGTTTTTCTTCATAATATTGCATTAAGGCATCAACGATATGTTTAGTAAAAGCTTTATTTTGACTATAAGCATGAGGAGAATTTAACTCGGATTGCAACAAGGAAATACAATCTATTAAAGAACAATTATCATAATTAAATTCCTTTAAATCCAAAATAGTGGGTTGATTGCTATTTAAAGTTTTAACCTCTTCAATCCCACTTTTACCAATTTTTGCATCAAGATCTAAAAACTCTGAATCATTGGGATGCCTTTTAACTAAAGTTGACTCATCTATAGTCCTATCATTATCAAGATTCATATTGCAAAACAAATATTTAATAGGAGATACATCAATCACTTTTAGATCTTCATTCCTATTATCATGAAAACTAGAAGAACTCACTTTTACAAAGCAATCTTATTTTACAAGCATTCTAGCGGTTCTTTCTTTGCACTCATCAATGGAAATTCTCATGGCTTTGAGGGACTCATTGATATCATGCTTAGGTGGAATAGATCTAAGTTTCAAAGAATCAACATCAAGAGAAATTCTATCCATGTTCCTAGCCAACTCACCAATCTTAGGCAATTTTTCTTCAAGCAAAGCATTGAAATTCTTTTGAGAAATCATAAACTATTTAACACTAATCTTATAATCAGGGGGCAAATTATTAAAATTTCCATAAGAGTTGCTGTAGGAATTACCATAATTATTAGAGGAATTACTAGGGAATGGCCTAGGATTAAAGTTTCCTCTATAAGTGTTGTTACCAAAATTATTCCTACCAACAAAATTCACATCCATAGATTCATTATGATTCTAAATCAAAGTGGATAAAGGCATATGATTAGGATCAGAGGAACCACTCTTATTAGCAAACAATTTCATAAGTTCATCCATCTTTCCACTCAAAACATTAATCTCTTCTATCGCATGAACCTTTTTACTAGTAGATCTTTCGGTGTGCCATTGAGAATAATTAATCATAATATTATCTAGGAGTTTAGTAGCTTCTCCTAAAGTGATTTCTGTAAAGGTGCCCCCTGCGGCCTAATCTAAAAGATTTCTAGAAGCGAAATTCAATCCGGCATAAATTTGTTGTATAATCATCCATAAATTAAAACCATGTGTACGGCAATTACATATCATTAATTTCATTCTCTCCCAAGCTTGTGCAATAGGTTCATGATCAAGTTGCTTAAAATTCATAATATCGTTTCTAAGAGAGATGATCTTAGCGGGAGGAAAATACTTAGACACTAGTAGAAAAGGGGGCAAAGGTCCAGGCCAGGTCAGCCCATTAGTCCCGGTTCAGTCCAGAACCAGGACCCATGGGGGCATTAGACCCGGTTCGTGAGCCCCCGGGGCCGGCCGGGCCACGTGGGCCATTGGTCCCGGTTCATTTGGACCTTTTGGTCCCGGTTGGTGGGACGAACCGGGACCAATGGGCCTCGCTTCTGGCCCACCACCATTGGTCCCGGTTGGTGGCTTGAACCGGGACCGATGGCTAAATAATGCAGAAAACAAAACAAAAAAATTGAAAAAAATTTAAAAATAGCAACAATAAGTACTTATTTATTTTATTTTACGATAATTATTTTTGCTATTAAAGTTTGTAACAAAAATCTAATCACTTATTTATTTTCTTTTATGATAATTATTTTTGCTTTTAATGTTTTGAACAAAATTCTAATTACTTATTTATTTTCTTTTATGATAATTCTTTTTGCTATTAAAGTGTGTAACAAGATTCTAATTACTTATTGATTTTCTTTTATGATAATTCTTTTTTTCTTTTAATGTTTTGAACTAAATTCTAATTACTTATTTATTTTCTTTTATGATAATTCTTTTTGCTATTAAAGTTTGTAACAAAATTTAGAAAGTATGAAAACTAATGGCACTAACAGAAAGTTTATAATTTTTCTAAAACTAAAAGAAAGAATTAAAAAATAAAGCAAAAAACAAAAGAAAATAAATAATGCAGAAAACAAAACAAAAAAACTGGAAAAAAATAAAAATAGCAACAATAAGTAAAGAAAAAAAAAGTGCCACCTACTGAGCCCCCACGGCCTGAATACGACTAGAAACCCATCAATGGGCCAGGATTCAGGCGCGTAGTAAGCCTAGTAGGCCCACAGGCACATAGAGACAGATTAGGCTCGAAAGCCTGCTTTAGAGAGGAGCTCGAGATGGTTGGCGCATCGCACCTTATAAACAGGTGCGGTTCTCTCTCAGCTAGCGAGGTGGGACTAAACTCCCACCACCACGCCGTTGTGCAAGGCCTATTGGTCCCGGTTGGTGGCACCAACCGGGACTAAAGGGGTGCATTAGTCCCGGTTCGTGAGACCAACTAGGAGCAATGCCCCCTTTAGTCCCGGTTGGTGCCACCAACTGGGGCCAAAGGCCGCCGCTTCCTGCCCTTTGGGCTGCTGAAAAGAGGCCTTTGGTCCCGGTTGGTGGCACCAACCGGGACTAAAGGGGGCATTGGTCCCGGTTGGTCTCACGAACCGGGACCAATGCATTGCCTATATAAGTAGCACTCGTGAAATTTTGATTCAGTTCCTTCTTCCCCGCGCCCGACGCTGCCAGGCTGCCCGTCTCCGCCTCACCGTCGCCGTCGTCGCCCCGCGCCGTCCCGCGCCGTCCCGCGCCACCCTGACACTGTCGCAGCCCCGCGCAGTCATCACCGCCCCGCGCCATCGTCGCCCCGCGCCGTCGCTGCCCTGCCCCGACGCCGTCGCCGCCCAGCGTCGCCCCGTCACCATCGCCGTCGTCGTCCCCTGCCCGAAGGTTTCATTTCCTTTGGACTCCGTTTGATATTCCTTTTCTGCAAAACACTGAAATAGGCAAAAAAACAACAATTTGGACTGGGCCTCCAGTTAATAGGTTAGTCCCAAAAATAATATAAAAGTGCATAGTAAAGCCCATTAAACATCCAAAACAGATAATATAATAGCATGGAACAATCAAAAATTGTAGATATGTTGGAGACATATCAATCCCTCGAGTGTGTGGTTGATCCGAACACTGGTAGAAGTTGTACAAAAACCAAAAAAAGAGAAAAGAGGGGTGAGGGGGAGAAAAGACGAAAAAAAGTTACAAGTGTGGACTTAGGCGTAGAATCTTCAGAGCCGAGATGCGTTCCATGGGTTTGGCTCCAAATGATTATCCGAAGCATTGCGAAGGCGATAGGCTCCTCTAGTGAGAACTTCATATATGATGAAGGGACCCTCCCATTTGGGCTTGAGCTTGTCCTTTTCTTCTCTGGTAGGCGCAGGATGAGTTCACCTACATTATAAGTCTTTGCCCGTACTTCCCTGTTTTGATATCGCCGAGCTTGCTGTTGGTAAAATGCGGAACGGGCCTTCACGACGTCATGCTCCTCCTCCAAGCCATCCAGATCATCCTGCCAATCGAGCTCAGCCTCTCTCTCTTCATACATGCGCACTCGAGGTGAGTCATGAATAATTTCGCAAGGCAATACTGCCTCGGTGCCATACACCATGAAAAAAGGTGTATATCCAATCGTGCGATTAGGCGTGGTACACAGCCTCCAGAGTATGGAATCGAGTTCTTCAACCCAGTGCTTGTCTGATTCACACATGGATCATACTAGTATGGGTTTAATGCCGCTCATTATCAAGCCGTTAGCCCGTTCTACCTAACCGTTTGTCAGAGGGTGATATACAAAGGCATAATCGAGCTTAATGCCCAAATTAGTGCACCAAGTTTTTACCCCATCGGCCATAAAGTTAGAACCATTGTCAGTAATGATGCGTTACACCATCACGGTGCACCACACCGGATATGAAGTCTATAACTGGTCCGGCCTCGGCCATTTTGACTGGTTTGGCTTCTATCCACTTAGTGAATTTGTCGACCATAACCAGTAAATATTTATTCTTATGGCTTCCCCCTTTAAGGGGTTTGACCATGTCAAGCCCCCAGACCGCAAAAGGCCACGTAATGGGGATTGTTCACAAAGCAGTGGGCGGCATATGGCTTTGATTTGCGAAAAGCTGGCATCCAACACATCGTTGTACGAGGTCTTGTGCGTTTGCTCGGGCCGTGGGCCAAAATAAACCCGTACGAAAGGCCTTACTTACAAGGGCCCGAGCGGTGGCATGATGGCCACCAAGACCAGCATGTGTTTCGGCCAAGAGCTATCGTCCTTCTTCTTCAGAGATACACCTTTGTAGGACTCCGGGGGTACTTTTCTTGTATAGTTCCCCCTCATGGACTTTGTAAGCCTTCGAGCGTCGAACAATGCGACGGGCCTCTGTCTGATCACCAGGGAGCTCGTTCCTAGTAAGGTAGGTGATACGTCTCCAACGTATCTATAATTTTTGATTGCTCCATGCTACTTTATCTACTGTTTTGGACTATATTGGGCTTTATTTTTCACTTTTATATTATTTTTGGGACTAACCTATTAACTGGAGGCCCAGCCCAGAATTGCTGTTTTTTGCCTATTTCAGTATTTCGAAGAAACAGAATATCAAACCGAGTCCAAACGGAATGAAACCTTCGGGAACGTGATTTTCTCACCGAACATGATCCAGGAGACTTGGACCCTACTCCAAGAAGTGCCAGAGGCGGTCACGAGGGTGGAGGGCGCCCCTCCTGGGTGCGCCCCCCTGCCTCGTGGGCCCCCTGTTGCTCCACCGATGTACTCCTTCCTCCTATATATACCTACGTACCACCGTCAGATCAAACACGGAGCCAAAAACCTGATTCCACCACCGCAACTTTCTGTATCCGTGAGATCCCATCTTGGGGCATGTTCCGGAGCTCCGTCGGAGAGGGCATCTACCACGGAGGGCTTCTACATCAACACCATAGCCTCTCCGATGAAGTGTGAGTAGTTTACTTCAGACCTTCGGGTCCATAGCTAGTAGCTAGATGGCTTCTTCTCTCCTTTTGGATCTCAATACAATGTTCTCCCCCTCTCTTGTGGAGATCTATTCGATGTAATCTTCTTTTTGCGGTGTGTTTGTTGAGACCGATGAATTGTGGGTTTATGATCCAACTTATCTATGAATAATATTTGATTCTTCTCTGAATTATTTTATGTATGATTGAGTTATCTATGCAAGTCTCTTTGAATTATCCGTTTGGTTTGGCCAACTAGATTGGTAGTTCTTGCAATGGGAGAAGTGTTTACCTTTGGGTTCAATCTTGCGGTGTCCTTAACCAGTGACAGAAAGGGTTGCAAGGCACGTATTGTATTGTTGCCATTGAGGATAACAAGATGGGGTTTTTATCATATTGCATGAATTTATCCCTCTACATCATGTCATCTTGCTTAAGGCGTTACTCTGTTTTTAACTTAATACTCTAGATGCATGCTGGATAGCGGTCGATGAGTGGAGTAATAGTTGTAGATGCAGAATCGTTTCGATCTACTTGTCTCGGACGTGATGCCTATATACATGATCATACCTAGATAATCTCATAATTATTCGCTTTTTTATCAATTGCTCACCAGTAATTTGTTCACCCACTGTAGAATACTTATGCTCTTCAGAGAAGCCACTAGTGAAACCTATGGCCCCATGGTCTATTCTCATCATATCAATCTCCATTACTTTATTACTTGCTTTGTTTTTACTTTGCCTTTTACTTTTGACTTTGCATCTCTATATCAAAAATACTAAAAAATATTATTTATCATCTCTATCAGATCTCACCCTCGTAAGTGACCGT
Organism: Triticum aestivum; assembly: GCF_018294505.1. NCBI lineage: Eukaryota > Viridiplantae > Streptophyta > Magnoliopsida > Poales > Poaceae > Triticum > Triticum aestivum. The sequence goes on along the minus strand of NC_057804.1, from coordinate 630,242,470 downwards.
GAAGGGATTGACAACCCCTAATCGCGTTGGTTGCGAGTAGCTATCGTTTTGTGTAGGTACGAGGGACTCGTGCGTGATCTCCTACTGTCAGTGTACAAGATTAGGGGTACCCTAGTACCCCGAACTTGTGCACGGGCAGTTGCAGCACCCCACGGCGAGGCTTGCCGGGCGAATGCCAAGACCCTCCAAGGTTCCCTTGGAGCCATCCAAGAGCAAAGTATATAAGCTAAGGAGACAAGACCCCGGCAAGAGGAGCTTGTCGGGAAGGCCAATCAAGGCGCTCCAATGAACTTGCCGCGACGCGCCACTCGCTCCGGCAAGGCGGCAAGGCCCCGGCAAGAGGAGCTTGCCGGGAAGACCAACCAAGGTACCTCGAAGCCCGGCAAGCGACAAGCTTCCGGGCCCGACAAGATAACAACAGCGGCAAGGCGCTTGCCGCAGCAGGCGGCCACTCTGCGTCCACGCTCCAGCGCATCCACCAACGTGTCACTCTGGGGGCCTCTCCGGGCATGCGTGGCGGGAGGCTGTGCAGCCAGCGGTGCGCAGTGGCATGCGAGGCTGACAAGATCGCCATCGTGGCGAACGGTGGCGCCCCTAACGGTCCTTTTCTGCACTATTCGGGCGACTCAGACGGGCATTTAATGCCCTTGTCCCCTGCCGTCAGGGTTAGGTAGGGTGCACTGTACAAGCAACTGTATCAACTACCTCGCTTTTTACGTTTTTACCCTCCTCTGCGTTGCCACCTGTCGGTGACCCCTTTAGCGTACAAAAGGAGGCCCACGTGCAACGTAGAGGGGGTTCGGCTCTGAGGTTCGAAGCCTCAGACAGTTTGCTTCGATCCATCCGTAGCCCAGAGAACTTCACACTCTCACTTTGGAGAGCAAGAACACCAGATAATACAACCAGACAAGCAGCAGTAGGAGTGTTATCTCTCCGGAGAGCTCCGAAGCTGGGTAAACTGCTCGTGTGCCTCGCCTCGATCTGCTCTTCATGCGACCTCCGCCCCCACCGAACCGAAAGGGGCCCGGTCCGCCGGCCCCATAGGTGTTCGAGGATCAGTTTCCCCGACATCTTTGGCGCGCCAGGTAGGGGGCGTCAAGATTGTGTGAACCTGATCCGGTGTTCACACGAGCTAGATCTTCATTCCCTTCATCAACATGCCACCGAAGAAGAAGACTTCGGCAACAGCCGCTCCGTCCACGTCGTTTCCTCCACCGTTGGAGCAAACGGGTGGTGGAGTGGACGCCGGCGGAAGAACAGTCGTCAATGAGGGTGCTCACAGTGCTGCCAAGTCCAAGGACAAGGCTGCACAAACCTCGGCGACTGTACATGTTCTGCGCCACTCTCAGGAGGCGCAAGATCAGCAGCACCATGGTGCTCGCAGCACCATGCGCATGATAGACCAAGGCCAAGCTGGTGGATCTCGGGGCGCTCAAGACCAGCATGCACGCCAGCATGCTGGCACGAGCGGGGCACGGTCGCCTGGACGGGATACTGCTCCTTCTAACATAGTTAGAAGTTCGAGCACGTCCCGCTCCTCGCATCGTCCGCCACTGCCACCCACCACCCCAGCAGAAGCTTTGGCGCGAGCTCAACTTCTCCTAGATTACCATCCAACGTCGGACAAGATCGACGAATGGAGGGCCACCATCCAGAGTCTCATCGGCTACGCCAACGGCGACACTCCACGGCGGCCGAGCGCGTCGCCGCCGCGGCAGGACCGCTGGACGCTAGCCGGTGGCAACGAAACGGGCGAAGGTGCAACTACCATGCAATCACCACCCCGAAGGCCAAGATCGCTGACTCGCCGGATCCACCTCGACAGCGACTCCACCACCTCGTCGGATCCACGAGCTCGTTGCGATCAGCGCCAAGTTCTTCATGATCGACAACAAGAAGACGCTCGAACCCACATCAAGCGCCGAAGAGAAGCGCGACGTCCATCCGACAAGCGCGCTGGGCCCTCTGTTGACATGCATGCGCCAGGGGAACGAGACGATCTGCCGTATGCGGTAGGTTGTCCTGCGTTCACTCATGAGCTGCGGCAAGTCCAGTGGCCCAGTACAAAGAACTTCAAGCCAGACATACCGGAGAAGTACGACGGCAAGACGCATCCGTCAGAGTTCCTCAGCATCTACAACATTGCGGTGCAAGCTGCCGGGGGACGATATGACAAGATCCTTGCCAACTACTTCCCGCTGGTGCTCAAGCCCAATGTCAGATCCTGGCTCATGCACTTGCCGGACAACTCCATATCCTCTTGGGCTGATCTGTGCCATCAGTTTGTCGGCGCCTTTACCGGCGGACACAAGCCTCATGGCCAGGAGAGCGGTCTTCATTTGCTCGCCCAGAAGGAAGGAGAGCCCCTGCGCAAGTACATCCAGAGATTCAGTAGCGTGCAACACAACATCCCAGACGTCCACCCTGCCGCGGTGATCAGCGCATTCCATCAGAACATGCGAAACCGCAGGATGCGGGAGGAAATGGCGATGAGCAAGATCAGGGACGTCAGTGAGTTATATGCACTGGCCGACAAATGCGCGCGTGCTGAGGAAGGGAGGAGACTCCCCGGAGAAAATATAGGAGCAGGAGAATCTGACAGCGAAGATGCCGCCCCGACAAGGAGAAACCGGCGGTGGAACAACAGAAGAAGGAAAGGCATAGAAGTGCTAGTTGTTGAGCAGTCCGGCAACGCTGGCAGCGCCAAGGAAGCCAAAGCTGGTGACTCCGGCAAGGAGGTTGCCGCGGAGGTGGCGGTCGCCGACAAGCAGGACGGCACCAACAAGCAGTATTGCAAGATTCACCGTACCAAGGGCCATGATCTTCAGAACTGCAAGAGGGTCGAGCAGCTTGTTGAGCAACAGAAAGCTGAATACGAGCGGCGCGACAAGGAGAAGGCCCAAGAAGGAGCTGGTGGATCCGGCAAGAAACGTCCTGGCTGAGGAGGACGCCGCGGCAAGGCCAAGCAGCGGCAAGGTGACAGACCTCCTCGCGGCCGCGACAAGGGTGAAGATGACGGCGACGATGAAGATATGGATGATGAGGAGACCGATGAGCAGGAGTTCCAAAAAGCTACAGAGGTCCTGTGCATTGACGGTGGTGCTTCTCTGCATGCCTCGCACCGCCAGATCAAGCAGTGGATGCGGGAGGTTAATGCAGCAGAACCACCCGTCGAATCACGCAGGCCTCTGAAATGGTCCAGCACGCCTATCATCTTTGATATTGAGGACCACCCAGATCACATAACTGCGGTTGGGTGCTTGCCGATGTTGGTCTCACCAACAATCCGCAACCTCAAGGTCACTAAGATGCTAGTTGACGGTGGAGCCGGCTTGAACTTGATCTCCTCCATGGTGCTCCAGAAGCTCCAGATCCCTGACAGCAAGCTCGAAGAGACCGGCACATTTCAAGGAATCAACCCGGGAAGGAGCATGCCAAAGGGAAAGATCACATTGCCGGTAACATTTGGCAGTGAGCTGAACTTCAGGACTGAGAGGATCACGTTTGACGTTGCCGATTTTCCATTACCTTACAATGGAATCCTTGGCCGTCCGGCACTCGCCAAGTTCATGGCAGCCTCTCACTATGCGTACAACGTACTGAAAATGCCAGGCCCAATAAGTGTCATCTCTGTCCCTGGCGACAAGAAGGATGCCCTTATCTGTGCCAACAAGATCTACCGGGAAGCAGCAGCCGCAGCAGAACGAAGGACACTTGCCGCTGAAGCTCCCGGGGGGAAGAAGAAGACCAAGTCCGGCAAGAGCACTGATGCCCACTCCGGCAAGCGCACCTCTTCGGAGTGCTGCGCTACCGTCGAGGACGCACCATCGAGCTCCACCGGCAAGTGCAAGAAGGCGATGGCAGCTCCACCTGCGACTAAGAAGGTGTCCGCCAAGGAGGATGGCACTGGTGGTACCTTCACCATCAGTGCCACTCTTGACCCCAAATAGGAAAGCGCGCTCATTGCTTTCCTGCGGGCGAATGTCGACGTGTTTGCGTGGCAACCGTCTGATATCCCCGGTGTTCCCAGGAAAGTGATTGAGCACCACCTTGCCGTCTGTCCTCATGCGTGGCCCGTCAAGCAGAGAGTCGGGAAGCAGGCAGTTGAGTGCCAAGAATTCATCGCAGAAGAAATCAAGAAGTTGGAAGCAGCAGGCCTTGTCAGAGGAGTACTCCATCCCACGTGGTTGGCCAATCCTGTTGTTGTGCGCAAAGCTAACGGGAAATGGAGACTTTGTATTGACTTCACTGATGTTAATAAAGCTTGTCCCAAAGACCCATTTCCCTTGCCGCATATTGACCAGATTGTGGACTCCACAGTCGGATGTGATTTGCTTTCATTTCTTGATGCATACTCAGGATATCATCAGATCTTCATGGCAGAAGAAGATGAGGAAAAAACCACATTTATCACCCCGTGTGGCACGTACTGCTTCGTACGGATGCCTTTCGGTTTGAAGAATGCTGGTTCAACATTTGCAAGGGTAGTCCACCATGCTTTTGAGCCACAAATACACAGAAATGTGGAAGCTTACATGGATGACATAGTGGTCAAGAGCAAGGACAAAGCGACCTTGATTCAAGATTTAGATGAAACATTTGCAAACCTGCGCAACATCAACCTTAAGCTTAACCCCGAGAAGTGCGTGTTTGGAGTCCCTTCCGGCAAGCTTCTCGGGTTCTTCGTGTCTTAGCGGGGAATTGAAGCCAATCCCGACAAGATCAAAGTCATCGAGCAGATCGAAGCACCAAAGCGCGTCAAGGATGTACGAAGGCTTGCCAGCTGCGTGGCTGCTCTCAGCAGGTTTATCTCTAGATCTGCAGAGCGCGCCCTGCCATTTTTCAAAATTTTGAAAAAGGCAGGTCCAATGAGATGGACTCCGGAAGCGGAGGCTGCACTGCAGGACTTGAAGAAATACCTGTCCTCCACTCCAACGCTTGTCGCACCTAAGCCACAAGAAAAGTTGCTGTTGTATATAGCAGCAACCAATCAAGTGGTTAGTGCTGCGTTAGTGGTGGAGAGGGAGGCGGATGATGAGCCAGCAACCACGGCGGATCCATCCAGTGACAAGCAGGGGGCTTCATCGACAAGCTCTGGTCCCGACAAACATGAGCTTGCGCAGGAGCATGATAAGATGCCAAGGAGAATGGTGCAGCGCCCAGTCTACTTTGTCAGTTCTCTTCTGCAGGGAGCTAGATCAAGGTACTCTGGTGTGCAGAAGTTGCTTTTCGGCCTCCTCATGGCCTCGAGAAAGCTGCGCCATTACTTCCAAGCACATGAGATCACAGTCGTCACTCGCTTTCCGCTGAAGAGGATACTGCAAAATCCAGAAGCAACAGGCAGGATTGTCGAGTGGGCGCTGGAATTATCAAGCTTTGGCCTCAAGTTTGAGAGCACTTCAACTATCCAAAGCAGAGCATTGGCAGAGTTCATAGCAGAGTGGACGCCAACCCCGGATGAAGAAATTCCAGAAACAAGCATCCCCGTCAAAGAGGCAAACAAAGAGTGGCTGATGTACTTCGATGGAGCCTTCTCGCTGCAAGGCGCCGGTGCAGGTGTGCTGCTTGTCGCACCCACCGGAGAGCACCTCAAGTACGTAGTCCAGATTCATTTTCCCAAAGAGCAAGCAACCAACAATACTGCAGAGTATGAAGGATTGCTTGCCGGTCTCAGAATCGCAGCAGACCTTGGGATTAAGAAGCTCATTGTCAGGGGTGACTCAAAGCTTGTCGTCCGACAAGTGAACAAGAACTACCAGAGTCCGTTGATGGAAGCGTATGTCGATGAAGTGAGGAAGCTAGAGGAGCACTTTGACGGCCTACAAATGGAGCATATCCCAAGAGCTCAGAATGATATTGCTGATGGCCTGTCATAGTGCGCCGCACTAAAGTTACCTGTGCAACCAGGGATCTTTGTGCTTAAGTTGACTCAACCATCCGTAACACCATCAACTGGACAAAGCAAGAAGAGGAAGATGGTTTCTGGTGACTACTTTCCGGCAGAGCTCCCCGAAGCCGCCGCCAAGAAAGTCCCCAAGATCAACACCACAGATGCTGAGGGGCAGTCTGCTCAGGCAGTCCTTATGGTGTGTTCCGTTGAAGCAGACGCTCCCGACAAGTTTTGCTCCGGCAAGCTTGTCGGGGAACATCAAGCTCCAGCGGGGCCGCAAGTCCTTGCCGTAGAAGCAGATGTTCCCGCAGCAGCAGATGTGCCTTTAGTCCTTGTTGTCGAGCCACAAGCTCCAGCATGGGCTCAACACATTGTCCATTTTCTTCAGACAGGAGAACTTCCCGAAGAGCAAGAAGAAGCGGAAAGAGTAGCCCGACAGTCAAGTATGTACCAGTTTGTCAATAGCATACTGTACAGAAGAAGACTCAATGGTGTGAAATTGAAGTGTATTCGCCGGGAAGATGGACAAAAGCTGTTGGCAGAGATACATGGAGGCATATGTGGCCACCACATAGGCGCAAGAGCACTTGCCGGCAAAGCTTTCCGGCAAGGTTTCTTTTGGCCGACAGCCCTACAGGATGCAACTGCACAAGTAACCAAGTGTAAAGCGTGCCAGTTCCACTCCAAACAAATACACCAGCCAGCTCAAGGTCTCCAGACAATCCCTTTATCCTGGCCATTTTCGGTCTGGGGGCTCGATATCCTCGGCCCCTTCCCCCGAGCTGTCGGGGGCTTTGAGTACTTGTACGTTGCAATCGACAAGTTCACAAAGTGGCCGGAAGTGCAGCCAGTGAGGAAGGTGACAGCACAGTCAGCAGTCAAGTTCTTCAGGTCAATTGTTTGCCGTTTCGGGACCCCTAACAGGATCATCACCGACAACGGCACGCAATTCACGAGCCGCACCTTCATGCAGTATGTCCAAGACCTTGGCGCCAAGGTCTGCTTCGCTTCTGTTGCTCATCTGAGAAGCAACGGTCAAGTAGAGAGGGCAAATGCTGAAGTGTCGCGCGGGCTCAAGACCAGAACTTTTGACAAGCTGCACAGGTGCGGAAGGAACTGGATCGAGGAGCTGCCGGTGGTTCTTTGGTCGATCAGAACGACGCCAAATCGAGCCACTGGCCAGACACCTTTCGCTCTAGTTTATGGAGCAGAGGCAGTTCTCCCCATGGAACTCGTATACGGATCACCTCGAGTGCTCGCTTATGATGAGCTTGAGCAAGAACAGCTGCGACAAGACGAGGCGCTGCTCCTTGAGGAAGATCGTCTTCAGGCTGCTGTACGAGCTGCTCGATACCAGCAAGCTTTGTGCCGCTATCACAGCCGCAAAGTTAAAGCCAGAAGCTTCGAGGAAGGCGACCTTGTTCTTCGGCGTGTTCAATCCGCCAAGAATTCCAACAAGTTGACGCCGAAGTGGGAAGGCCCTTATCGGGTGAGACGAGTCACAAGGCCTGGCGCTGTCCGCCTTGAGACCGAAGATGGCATTCCAGTGAGCAACTCCTGGAACATAGAACATCTTCGTAAGTTTTTCCCATAAGGCGCGGTTGCCGGAACCGGTTCCGGCAACCACCTTTTGTACAAGTCTTGCCGCTGTTGCATGTAATCCTTTGTACAAAGCCGGGCGCAGATCTGGTGCATAAGTAAAAACCAATGTGCTCCACACAGCTTGTCCATTGCATGCATTAGTTCCTTTCTTGCATGTGATTATCTGACACTTTGTGCAGCACTTACATCCGGTAAGCAGTAACGAGCCGAAGTGCTCCATATTATTATTTTCTCTTTTTTCTTTTTCTTTTAAAGGAAAAGAAGGTTCCCTCGCACACAAGTTTGCCGGGGGGGGGGGAGGAGAAGATTGTGGTATGAGCCGGGCGTCGTTCAAGCAAAGACTTGCCTTACCGGGAAGCAAATAACAGAAAAGCTAAGTTGCCAAAGTTTGAGCAATCACTTTTTTAAATTTTTGAGTTATCTTCCTCGAACGACCCTGCTTTGTATGGAAAACCTGTGCGCGGAGGAACCAACTCGTGGCTAGTTACGCCCTTACTTTGTTTCGAGTCTGCTCAACAACTTAAGCGTGCTGCATCTAGTCGCGACAAGGTTTCTTGTCGGAAGCAGCGCCGCCAGCAGGCTGCTGAAGTTCCGCACTCAGCGCTCGCGGCTCGGGCGCCTGCGCCGACAAGTTCCCTAGAAGCGTAGGGTGAAAACATACAAAGGGAGGAATCCAGTAGAGGAAATAACATTGCAATAGATAACAGAAATAAAGTTATATTACAGAGATAACTTGTCGCAGCTCTAATAGACAGTTTTCATGACATGACTAGCAGCGACAAGGGAAAAGAAGAAATGGGCAGCCTAATCTACGCGCCCGCCCTCAACTCGCTTGATCTCGCTCAATTTGTCCACAATGGGTGCGACAAGGGCCTTGAGTGCGTCCAGATCGGCGTCAGGCGGCAAGGATCGGAGGACGTTGGTGAAGCTGAGGTCTGGGTTGCGGAAGGCCACCTTCATCAGCACCTTCTGGAGAACCCCAGCACAGATTTTGCGCGACTCGTCGGCCAGCTGCTTCGGGATCCTCTCCTCGTAGCTCCGCTGAGTGCTCGCTCACGCTCGGCGAGCTCTTCCTCGTAGCTATCGAGGTGGGCCTTCCGCTGCACTAGCTCGCCTTCCTGCGCGGACTGCTTCTCAGCAGCAAGCCTTTGCTCCTCCTCAGCCTCGGCCTTGTCGAGAAGAAAGGCCGTGCGCTCTTCATCGGCTCGCTCCCGCTCCTGCGCCAGGGACCGGAGAACTTCTTGATTTTGCCTCCGGAGCTCTTCCACACGCTTCTCCATGTCAACCCCCGCCTTCACGACAAGCGCTTCCCGGGAAGCCAGCTTGGCTTGACGGGTGCGGTAGAGTGACAGCAGCTTCCGCAGCAGCTGCTCCTTCTCAGGCTCGCGACTGCTGCTGCCGGGCACGTCAACCAATGACAGCCCAGTAGAGGCGAGCACCTCCCCGTCAAAAGTCTCCCCCTCGACCGGCGCCCTGGAGCTCGACGCCCAGGGTAGCTTGATGAAGATGTTGTCGCCGGCCTGCAAGTAGGCGCCGGGCTGGGGCTCCTCGGAGCTCGGCTCCGCGGAAGCGGCAGAGGGTTCGGCAGTCGGTGCAGCACCCGGCGCTTCTGCGGCCTCAGGGTCGTCAGTACGATCGCCGATCCCTCGCCGGCTTCCGCAGCAGTAGCCCCGGCGGCCTCCTCGCCGGCAGTCTCATCAGCACCAACACCTTTCATGCCGGCGCCCTCTGTCTCCATTGGCTCAGCCGAAGGTGGGTCTGAAGAACGAAGAGGGGAGGAAAATCAACCAAGAATCCAAGAAAGGAAAAACGAAAGAAGCAGAACCCAAGGGAAAGTTTTTGGGCAAATGGATTACCTGCGCCAAGATCTTTAGTTGCGGCCGCGGTTGCCGCAGGATCAGCAGTGTCATCCCTTGCCGGGGAGTCCCCCCTTGCCGGAGAGCGCTCCCTTGCCGGGGACTCCTCCCTTGGCGGCGCAGTCGAAGCAGGTGGCGCTTCAGGATCGGCCTCCGGGCGCTCCTGATGAGGCTGCTCTGCTCCTGCACAAGTCAACAAGCAAGATATCAACAAAGGAAAAAGCACTCAAGCGCGCCCGACAGCAGAAGGATAAACTATGAACTTACGCTGGGGGCTGCGCTGGGGGCTACTCCGAGGGGTGATTGTCGGGTCCGTCAAGGTGGTCTCGGACGCACCTCCTGCCGACGCAATGGGGTCGTCCTCGATGACAATCACCGCGGCCTTGGCCCTCTTCGCCGCTCTCTGGGCCAGTGTTCTGAAAAGAAAAGAGTCCAGGTTGGAGCAAGTCAAATACAAGATATAAACAGCAAGATTGAAGGATTATAAGAGCACCAAAGAAACTCACTCTTCTTCCTCCTCATCGGAGCTGAGCGCGGAAAGGTCGAAGTCCGGCCCTCCTCCGGTGCGGTGAGATGGAGGAGCAGGATCCCTTGCCCGCTTGGCGGGGGCGGCGGCGGTGGCCTGGGAAGGTCTCGCTCCAGTTGCCGCTGTCGCGTGAGGCGCTCCCGCAGCAGTATTACTTGCCGCGGTAGAGCGCGTCGCACGGCTCGCTGGCTGTGTTGCCGGCTGCCGCCCTGCTGCGTCCCTGGCCCTGCGAAAGCGCCTCCTTGGCGGGGCCGGGGGCTCCGCCTGCGGCAAGCTCTCTGAAGGTTCAGCCTCCTCCTCGCCGGCCTCGCTCGACTCGGCTTCAGAACCGGCAGGCACCTCCTCGCCCATGAACTCCACGCGTTCGGCAAGGTTTGTCGCCTCTGCAGCCTCTGCCTCCTCCACGGTAAACCCAAACACACCCGCAGCAGCTGCGGCCGCAGCCTCTTCCGCCCTGGTAGCGATAAGCTGCAGCTCCTCGTCGGTGGTGTCACGAGTGAGGCTCTTCTGCTCGTCAGCGCGGACCGGCAACTCCTCCAATGTGTCAAAGAATGCTCGCACAACGTCGTCCGCAGGCTCTTGCCAAATGGGGGCGATGCCGTGTGAATCGCACAACGGCATCATGGCGCGGATCCGATCAAGCGAAGAGTTATTGCACAAAGGAACTACGCCCCTCGACAGTGTGAATGGGTGCTGGGGGTTGCGTTTGAATAATTCCAAGAGCATTGCATCCAACTCCAAGACAGTGAAGTTGTAGTTCAGGCCCGGCCGCAGCCTCATGATGTCCACCAAATTCTTGAATTCCCAGGCGGGCCTCCTCCTCTCCTGTAGGGGGGCAATGCGGTGGCAAAGGAAATCTGCCTCGACAGCACCTACGGTGAGCCCGGCAAGCCTGAGGCGAAGAATCCTAGTGATGGCGATCTTCAGCCTCTCGTCTTGCGGGGCCACGTTGCTCCAGTCATTGCCGCGCACTATTGGATTTTGGCGCACGGCGGTGAAGGGCTGCGGATCCTCCTCGACAATCCAACACCACTCCGCTCTCCACTCTTCCCACTTGCTGCGGAGCTCACCCTCCAAGTACACATCCTTCTTGCCGACTCTCGAGATCCAAGCAATCCCTCCGGCAAGCGGCTCTCCTCTCTCTACCTGAGGCATGAAGTAATGGCGGAAAAGGGCTACACTAGGGTGGACTCCGACAAAGTTTTCGCACAAATGTGCGAAAACTGCCATGGTCAAGACAGCATCGGGGGTGAAGTCGAGGAGGCGGAAGCCATACGTATTCATAATGTCACAAAAGAATTCCGAGAAGGGCGGGTAGAGCCTGCAATAGAAGAATAGCGGGAAGAACGGGTACCCATTTGGAGCCGGCCTCGAAGCGGTAGCCGGGAGTACCCTCGTGCGCGGATGCGCACGCGTCTCCATCGCCCAAAAGAGGTAGAAGTACTCCCTCAGCTCCTGCACGCCGAGCTGGGGGGTGAAGATCGCCCGCTCCTTCCGCAGCGCCGCGAGTCGCTGCGCCTCGGCCGACTTCACGCCCTTTCCCTTGTCGCCTTTCGGGGCCATGGCGGAGGTGGTGGAGAAGGTCGACGGCATGGTGATGCTGGTGGCAATGGGGGGGATGGAGCGCTGCTCTCTCGGCTTCGAGAAGAAGAGGGGAGCGGCGGAGTTTGTGAAGAAGGAGTAGCAGCAAGCAGCGAGGGGGAATGAACTGCCCCTGTTTCCTCTGCTTATAAAGAGGGATGGGGCGGACGTTTCGGCCTTCCACTTAAACAACCACCCACGATGCCGCAATCAACGCGTGCCGTTATGGGAGAGTGCGGTGGATACGGAACAAGATTTGGCGTGGCCCAGCCCGCGTGTGCCCGTGCCCTGTCTTGGGCCTGGCCCAACAGCGCTCGGCACCGTGTCTGGCCCAGGCCCGGGGGCTCCTGTCGGTGTACTAGATTAGGGGTACCCTAGTACCCCGAACTTGTGCACGGGCAGTTGCAGCACCCCACGGCAAGGCTTGCCGGGCGAACGCCAAGACCCTCCAAGGTTCCCTTTTAGCCATCCAAGAGCAAAGTATATAAGCTAAGGAGACAAGACCCCGGCAAGAGGAGCTTGCGGGGAAGGCCAATCAAGGCGCTCCAATGAACTTGCCGCGATGCGCCACTCGCTCCGGCAAGGCAGAAAGGCCCCGGCAAAAGGAGCTTGCCGGGAAGACCAACCAAGGTACCTCGAAGCCCGGCAAGCGACAAGCTTCCGGGCCCGACAAGATAACAACAGCGGCAAGGCGCTTGCCGCGGCAGGCGGCCTCTCTGCATCCACGCTCCAGCGCATCCACCAACGTGTCGCTCTGGGGGCCTCTCCGGGCATGCGTGGCGGGAGGCTGTGCAGCCAGCGGTGCGCAGTGGCATGCGAGGCTGACAAGATCGCCATCGTGGCGAACGGTGGCGCCCCTAACGGTCCTTTTCTGCACTGTTCGGGCGACTCAGACGGGCATTTAATGCCCTTGTCCCCTGCCGTTAGGGTTAGGTAGGGTGCACTGTACAAGCAACTGTATCAACTACCTCGCTTTTTACGTTTTTACCCTCCTCTGCGTTGCCACCTGTCGGTGACCCCTTTAGCGTACAAAAGGAGGCCCATGCGCAACGTAGAGGGGGTTCGGCTCTGAGGTTCGAAGCCTTAGACAGTTTGCTTCGATCCATCCGTAGCCCAGAGAACTTCACGCTCTCACTTTGGAGAGCAAGAACACTAGATAATACAACCAGACAAGCAGCAGTAGGAGTGTTATCTCTCCGGAGAGCTCCGAAGCTGGGTAAACTGCTCGTGTGCCTCGCCTCGATCTGCTCTTCGTGCGACCTCCGCCCCCCACCGAACCGAAAGGGGCCCGGTCCGCCGGCCCCATAGGTGTTCGAGGATCAGTTTCCCCGACACCTACTGGATTGATACCTTGGTTCTCTAAAACTGAGGGAAATACTTACGCTACTTTACTGCATCATCCTGTCCTCTTCGGGGAAATCCAATGCAGTGCTCAAGAGGTAGCAAGAAGAATTTTTGGCGCCGTTGCCGGGGAGTTTGCGCAAAAGTCAACCATACCAAGTACATATCACAATCCCTATCTCTTGCATTACATTATTTGCCTCTCGTTTTCCTCTCCCCCACTTCACCCTTGCCGTTTTATTCGCCCTCTCTTTCCCAATCTCCTCCTCTCTTTCCCGTTTGCCTCTTTCCTGTTGCCTTTCTTTTTGCTCGTGTGCTAAGCTTGCTTGCTTGCTTGCTTGTCGTCATGTCTAATTCTTTATCTTCTCCGTTATCTCCCGAGAATGAAGTTTTAAATTTTAAGCAAAGGGAGGGAGAAAATCTGAAAGACGCTTGGTATAGAATTTGCAATGCTCAAAATAGATCTACTAGGAAGAAATCTACTTCAGTTCTTCTCAGTAATTTTTATGTAGGTGATAATCCTTGGTATAGATATATCATTGATACCATTACTGGAGGGAATTTTTAGGGTAGCCATACTTTTGATTCTTATAATGCTTTATTAGATTTATTTGGCACACCACCTCTTTTGATTAATGGAACTACGTTAACTTTGGAGCATGTTATGCAAAGACTTGAAATTTTTGAGAATAAAGTTGCTACCACTGAATCAATTGAGAATCTTGATAAAAAGATCCACAATCAAATTACCCAATATGGATCTAAGGTAGGAATGACTTTGAAAAATATTAAAGAAAAGGAACCCATAGTTAATGAGAAAATAAATCTAGATTCCACAAGAATCGATAAACTTGAGGGTATCATTACCAACTTGGGAACCGCTTTTTCTTCCATTCAAAACACTCCAAGTTGTTCTACTAAAAATACTAAGCTCATTTACATTCCTAAGAATAAGGTTGAATCGTCTAGTAAGGAAACTGCGGATCTTAAATCTATAAGTGTTCATCCCAATCTTTTTGCCATCATTAAGGAACCTTTTGCTATGAGTGAATTTCTCGATCTTGTGCCTAAGAGTTTTATAATTACTAGAAAGAAAGAAAGTTCTAGGAAAGATAGATGCCTCATTGAAGAATTGCCTACCAAAGATGGCAAAACCTAGATCTATCCTTGCTTTTATGCCTAGCTAGGGGCGTTAAACGATAGCGCTTGTTGGGAGGCAACCCAATTTTATTTTTTGTTCTTTGTTTTTGTTCCTGTTTAGTGTTAAATTTTGTTTCTACTTTCTGTTTAGATGTGTTTTTATGTTTTAATTAGTGTTTGTGCCAAGTAGAACCTATAGGATAAGCTATGATGATAGTTTATTTGATTCTGCTAAAAAACAGAAACTTTGTGCTCACAAGAAAAAATTCAATAAATCACAGAATCGCGATTTTGCATTGATTCTTTTTGATTCTGATCAATAAACAAATTTTGAAGTACGTCCTATTTTGGTAGAATTTTTAGAGTTCCAGAAGTTTGCGTTAGTTACAGATTTCTACAGACTGTTCTGTTTTTGACAGATTCTGTTTTGCGTGTGTTGTTTGCTTATTTCAATGTATCTATGGCTAATAAATTAGTTTATAAACCATAATTAAGTTGGCATACAGTAGGTTTAACACCAACATAATTAAATAATGAGTTCATTACAGTACCTTGAATTAGTCTTTTGTTTTCTTTGACTAACGGAGCTCACGAGATTTCTATTGAGTTTTGTGTTGTGAAGTTTTTAAGTTTTGGGTGAATTCTTTTGATGGATTATGGAACAAAGAGTGGAAAGAGCCTAAGCTTGGGGATACGCATGGCACCCCCAAGATAATCCAAGGACACCAAAAAGTCAAAGCTTGGGGATGCCCCGGAAGGCATCCCATCTTTCGTCTACTTCCATCGGTAATTTACTTGGAGCTATATTTTTATTCACCACATGTCATGTGTTTTGCTTGGAGCGTCTTGTATTATTTGCGTCTTTGCTTGTTAGTTTACCACAATCATCCTTGCTGTACACACCTTTTGAGAGAGCCATACACGATTTAGAATTTTCTAGAATACTCTATGTGCTTCACTTATATCTTTTGAGCTTGATAGTTTTGCTCGTAGCGTTTCACTTATATCTTTTGAGCTTGATAGTTTAGCTCATAGCGCTTCACTTATATCTTTTGAGCGTAATAATTTTTGCTCTGATGCTTCACTTAGATCTTTTAGAGCACGGTGGTGGATTTGTTTTAAAGAAACTATTGATCTCTCATGCTTCACTTAGATTATTTTGAGAGTTGTTAATAGCATGGTAATTTGCTTAATGTTAATATACTTGGTATTCAAGATTTGTGAAACTTTCTTTTGAGTGTGTTGAATACTAAGATAAGTTTGGTGCTTGATAATTGTTTTCAGATATGGAGGTGATAATATCAAAGCAATGCTAGTTGGGGTGATTATGAATTTAAAGAATGCTTGAATTGAAGTTTGTGATTCCCGTAGCATGCACATATGGTGAACCGCTTTGTGATAAAGTCAGAACACAATTTTATTTATTGATTGTCTTCCTTATGAGTGGCAGTCGGGGACGAGCGATGGTCTTTTCCTACCAATCTATCCCCCTAGGAGCATGCGTGTAGTGCTTTGGTTTTTGATGACTTCTAAATTTTTGCAATAAGTGCATGAGTTCTTTTGACAAATGTTGAGTCCATGGATTATATGCACTCTCACCTTCCACCATTGCTAGCCTCTCTAATACCGTGCACTTTTCGCCGGTATCATACACCCACCATATACCTTCCTCAAAACAGCCACCATACCTACCTATCATGGAATTTCCATAGCCATTCCGAGATATATTGCCATGCAACTTTCCACCGTTCCGTTCATATGACACATATTACTTTTGTCATGTTGCTTTGTGCATGAACATGTAGTTGACATTGTATTTGTGGCAAAGCCACCATTCATAATTCTTTCATACATGTGCTCATGATTCATTGCATATCCCGGTACACCGCCGTAGGCATTCATATAGAGTCATATTTTATTCTAAGTATCGAGTTGTAATTGTTGAGTTGTAAGAAAAATAAAAGTGTGATGATCATCATCATTAGAGCATTGTCCCAGTGAGGAAAGGATGATGGAGACTATGATTCCCCCGTAAGTCGGGATGAGACTCCGGACGAAAAAAAAGAGTGGCCAAAAAAAAGAAGAGAAAAGGCCCAAATAAAAAAATAAAAGAAGGAAAAAAGGAAAAAATGAGAGAAAAAGAGAGAAGGGACAATGCTACTATTCTTTTTCCACACTTGTGCTTCAAAGTAGCACCATGATCTTCATGATAGAGAGTCTCATATGTTGTTACTTTCATATACTAGTGGGAATTTTTCATTATAGAACTTGGTTTGTATATTCCAATGATGGGCTTCCTCAAAAGTGCCCTAGGTCTTCTCGAGCAAGCAAGTTGGATGCACACCCACTTAGTTTCTTTTATTGAGATTTCATATACTTATAGCTCTAGTGCATCCGTTGCATGGAAATCCCTACTCACTCACATTGATATATATTGGTGGGCATGTCCATAGCCCATTGATACGCCTAGTTGATGTGAGACTATCTTCTCCTTTTTGTCTTCTCCACAACCACCATTCTATTCCACCTATAGTGCTATGTCCATGGCTCACGCTCATGTATTGCGTGAAAGTTGAAAAAGTTTGAGATTATTAAAGTATGAAACAATTGCTTGGCTCGTCATCGGGGTTGTGCATGATTAAATACTTTGTGTGATGAAGTTAGAGCTTAGCCAAACTATATGATTTTGTAGGGATAACTTTCTTTAACCATCCTATTTTGAGAAGACATGATTGCTTTAATTTGTATGCTTGAAGTATTATTACTTTTATGTCAATATGACCTTTGTCTTGAACCTTTCGGATCTAAATATTCATTTCACAATTAAGAAGATTTACATTGAAATTATGCCAAAGTATCACTCCGCATCAAAAATTCTTTTTTATCATTTACCTACTCGAGGACGAGCAGGAATTAAGCTTGGGGATGCTTGATACGTCTCCAACGTATCTATAATTTTTGATTGCTCCATGCTACTTTATCTACTGTTTTGGAGTATATTGGGCTTTATTTTCCACTTTTATATTATTTTTGGGACTAACCTATTAACCGGAGGCCCAGCCCAGAATTGCTGTTTTTTTTGCCAATTTCAGTATTCTGAAGAAATAGAATATCAAACGGAGTCCAAATGGAATGAAACCTTCGGGAACGTGATTTTCTCACTGAACGTGATCCAGGAGACTTGGACCCTACTCCAAGAAGTGCCAGAGGCGGTCACGAGGGTGGAGGGCACCCCCCTGGGCGCGACCCCCTGCCTCGTGGGGCCCCTGTTGCTCCAACGATGTACTCCTTCCTCCTATATATACCTACGTACCCCCGTCAGATCAAACACGGAGCCAAAAACCTAATTCCACCGCCGCAACTTTCTGTATCCGAGAGATCCCATCTTGGGGCCTGTTCCTGAGCTCCGCCGGAGAGGGCATCTACCACGGAGGGCTTCTACATCAACACCATAGCCTCTTCGATGAAGTGTGTGTAGTTTACTTCAGACCTTCGGGTCCATAGCTAGTAGCTAGATGGCTTCTTCTCTCTTTTTGGATCTCAATACAATGTTCTCCCCCTCTCTTGTGGAGATCTATTCGATGTAATCTTCTTTTTGCGGTGTGTTTGTTGAGACCGATGAATTGTGGGTTTATGATCCAGCTTATCTATGAATAATATTTGATTCTTATCTGAATTCTTTTATGTATGATTGAGTTATCTATGCAAGTCTCTTCGAATTATCCATTTGGTTTGGCCAACTAGATTGGTAGTTCTTGCAATGGGAGAAGTGTTTAGCTTTGGGTTCAATCTTGCGGTGTCCTTAACCAGTGACAGAAAGGGTTGCAAGGCATGTATTGTATTGTTGCCCATCGAGGATAAAAAGATGGGGTTTTTATCATATTGCATGAATTTATCCCTCTACATCATGTCATCTTGCTTAAGGCGTTACTCTGTTTTTAACTTAATACTCTAGATGCATGCTGGATAGCGGTTGATGAGTGGAGTAATAGTAGTAGATGCAGAATCGTTTCGATCTACTTGTCTCGGACGTGATGCCTATATACATGATCATACCTAGATAATCTCATAATTATTCTCTTTTCTATCAATTTCTCAACAGTAATTTGTTAACCCACCGTAGAATACTTATGCTCTTGAGAGAAGCCACTAGTGAAACCTATGGCCCCATGGTCTATTCTCATCATATCAATCTCCATTACTTTATTACTTGCTTTGTTTTTACTTTGCCTTTTACTTTTTACTTTGCATCTCTATATCAAAAATACCAAAAAATATTATTTATCATCTCTATCATATCTCACCCTCGTAAGTGACCGTGTAGGGATTGATGACCCCTAATCGCGTTGGTTGCGAGTAGCTATCTGTGTAGGTACGAGGGACTCGTGCGTGATCTCCTACTGGATTGATACCTTGGTTCTCAAAAACTGAGGGAAATACTTACGCTACTTTACTGCATCATCCTCTCCTCTTCGGGGAAATCCAATGCAGTGCTCAAGAGGTAGTAGTAGGCGAGGAAAGGTTTAGTCCATGGGGCGATTACAACCATGATTTCATGGGCTGATGGTGTTATCGCGGTGCCCGAACCCCCCCCCCCCACGATATCAGAGCTGTGTTCAGAATCTGGGGGTATGGTCGACTCCAGAACAATGTTGCCACTCTCGTCCTGCCACACTACAGATGGCTTGAAGATCCTCTCCACGAAGGTGTTAGGTGGGACGGGGTTGCTCTTAGCACCCATGCGGGCAAGTATGTCTGCAGCTTGATCACTCTCTCGAGCCACATGATGAAACTCGAGCCCTTTAAACCGATCTGACATTTTGAGTATGGCATTACGATAAGCCACCATCTTCAAATCTTTTGCGTCAAAGTCTCCATTTATCTGAGATATTGTGAGGTTTGAATCCCTGCGCACTTCTAGGCGTTGTATGCCCATGGAGACGGCCATCCGGAGACAATGCAATAAGGCCTCGTATTTGGCTACATTGTTAGAATCTGTATACAGTATTTGGAGCACATAACGGATTGTGTATCCTGTGGGGGATGTCAAGATGACACCAGCATCTAATCCGGATAACATCTTAGAGCCGTCGAAGTGCATCACCCAGTTGGAGTATGTGTCGTATTCTTTAGGGATTTCAGCCTCTGTCCATTCAGCGACAAAGTCAGCCAACACCTGAGATTTAATAGCTCGGCGTGGCTTGTAATTTATTTCAAATGGTAAGAGCTCAATGGCCCATTTGGCAATCCGGCCAGTGGCATCCCGATTATTTATAATATTGTTAAGTGGTACTTCGGAAGCCACCGTGATGGAGCACTCTTGAAAGTAGTGCCGCAGCTTGCGGGATGCCACAAAGAACACATATGCTATCTTTTGATAGTGCGGGTATCAGGATTTACGTGGTGTAAGGACCGGTGATACATAATATACTAGTTTCTGAAGTGGGAATTTATGTCCCTCCTCATCTCGTTCGAGGACGAGCACCGCACTCACCACTTGGTGAGTTGCAGATATGTAGAGAAGCATCGGTGCACCGATGTTTGGTGCGGCCAGGATTGGGTTAATCGCTAACAGAGCCTTTATTTCTTCCAATCCGGCTGTGGCAGCATCCGTCCACATGAAGTGGTCAGTGCGGCATAGCAAGCGATATAATGGCAGCGCCTTTTCCCCTAGTCTAGATATAAAACGGCTTAAAGTTGCCACGCACCCAACTAGTTTTTGGACCTGCTTGAGGTATGTTGGTGTTGCCAACTATGACAGGGCTCGGATTTTAGCGGGATTTGCCTCGATTCCTCTATTGGAGACGATAAACCCCAGCAGCTTTCCGGCAGGAACACCGAAAACGCATTTTTCCGGATTGAGTCGTATGTCATATGATCGGAGGTTGTCGAATGTAAGGCGTAAATCATCCACCAATGAGTCGACACGCTTTGTTTAGATGACTATGTCATCTACGTATGCCTCCACACTTTTGCCGATCTGTTTTTCCAGGCATGTTTGAATCATGCGTTGGTAGGTTGAGCCGCCGTTCTTGAGTCTGAAAGGCATAGTGTTGAAGCAGAAGGGCCCATACAGAGTGTTGAATGCCGTTGCGGCTTGGTCGGATTCTTTCATCTTGATTTGATGATATTCGGAGTATGCGTCTAGAAAGCATAGGGAATCATGCCCTGTAGTTGCGTCAATAATCTGGTCGATTCGAGGTAGTGGGAAGGGGTCCTTAGGGCAAGCCTTATTAAGGTCTTTAAAGTCGACACACAGGCGCCAGGATTTATACTTCTTAGGTACCATGACCAGGTTTGCTAGACAGTACGGATGTTTGATTTCTCTTATAAACCTGGCTTCGAGTAGCTTGGCTAGCTTCTCCCCCATAGCCTGTCGTTTGGGTTCGGAGAATTGGCGCAGAGTTTGTTTGACTAGTTTGTATCCTTTAAATAAGTTGAGACTATGCTCGGCCAGTCTTCATGGGATACCTGGCATATCCGAAGGGCACCAGGCTAAAATGTCCCAGTTCTCACGCAGGAATGCGCGTAATGCAGCGTCCACCGTCGGATCCAGCTGTGCCCCAATGGAAGCTGTTTTATTGGGATCCGTCGAGTGGACTTGAAATTTGACTATTTCGTGTACCGGCTTGAAGGAGGTAGACTTGGTTCTCTTGTCGAGGATTACATCGTCCCTGTCTACTGTGGAACGTAGAGTGGTCAATTCCTCGGCCGCGAGGGCCTCAGATAATGCCTCAAGGGCTAGAGAGGCGGTTTTGTTTTCGACGCGGAGTGCTATGTCCAAATCACTGGCGATAGTGATAATTCCATTCGCCTGGGAATTTTGAGCTTCATGTACCCATAATGGGGTATGGCTTGGAAGCGCGTGAATGCGTCTTGCCCCAACAAAGCATGATACCCGCTGTTGAATGGTGCCACATGGAAGAGTAACTCTTCGGACCTATAGTTCTCTGGTGTGTCGAATACCACATCGAGTTCGATTTTTCCTGAGCATCTGGCTTCTCGACTGGGGATAATACTGCGAAAGGTCGTGCTACTTTGATCAATGCGACTCCTATCCATTTGCATTTTATTGAGCGTGTACTTGTAAATGAGGTTCAGTCCGCTACCGTCGTCCATGAGCACTTTAGTGAGCTGAAAGATGACTACGATTCGGCTTAGGACCAAAGCAGCAGCTGCCCGGACTAAGCGGGCTCTTGGTTCGTCATCAGCGTTGAAAGTGATCGTCATGTCATTCCAAGGATTTACTGCTGCCATGTGGCAGACTTCGACGAGGTCATGGACCGCTCTCTTGTGCTGTTTATTTGAAGAAAAGGTCTCGAAGACCGTGAATACTTCGGGATCATTGTTCTCCGAAGAGTAGTTCTCTGGAGAGTTGTTAGTGAGGAGACCCTCGCCGCTTTTGGTCACCTGCGTAAGTATCCAACATGCTCGAAGGTTGTGCGTTGGTTCGCTGTCCGGTGTTATGTGAACTTTGCAGGGTTTGTCGAGCCCTTCCTCAAGGACAGTTTTATGACCCGTAATGGGTTTAATTTTCTTGTCCATGAGATGATGATTGGGTGCTCCGCGGGGGTGCATCCTCTTTGCCCGTCCGGGGGATGGCCTAAAGGCCCGCAGTTCCCATCGGGCTGTCTGGGTTTTCCCGGCGCTTTCCATTGTTCAGTACTTTTATACTATGTGTGCCAAATTGGCAAAGTGCAGTACGTGATGGCAGTTGAGGGCATTAAGGATTCCCTCATCTGTGCAATTCTTGCAAAATACTGAGATCACGTCGTCGTCACAACAATCCTTGAACTTGTTTTTAACAAGTAGGAATCTAGCCCAAAAGTGGTGGACTGTTTCCTAAGGCTGATGCCGCACATACATTAAGTCACATAGGTCTGGAGGATCGGAGTTGCTTGGGGAATATTGCCTATGGTGGGTGGGCGGGATCGAATCTGAACCCTGACCCACTGAGAAATCCGGATTCTGAAGAATTTCCGAGGTTACAGGCCTGGGCTCCGGAGCATCCGGTGTGTTTTTAGGCTTAGTACCCAATTCAATGTTCGGAGGACAGGAAGTGTCTTCTAGAAGGGTAGAGCTCAGTTCTACGGGTTCGGAAACACGAACATACTTTGTTCTCAACGTAGGAGAGGAGTCATCGTTGGCTTGTTCCTCCATGATTGCCACATGATGGGTGATCGGCGGAGATCTGATTTCTCTCTGATCGGGTTTAAGCCCAATCTGATCATAGTTGGTTGCGACCCCCAGGGCGGAAATGCGATCTAGCAGTTCGTTTAAGGCCGATACATCTGCCGGATCCATATTTTCGTAGTATTGAGGGCCGACGTGGAGGCGATTTTTGGCGATGAGTTGGGCTACTTCAGGCTTAACGGTCGGGCGAGTGCCCATAATGAAGCTACCAAGCCGGAGGGTTTGCCCTAAACCTAGGGCTTCTCCGGAAGTGATGATGTCTTTGATGACATGGCGAGCCATCAATCCTCCTATCGACGGCACAGAGGAACTCTCAATGAAAGCACCAATGTCAGTGTCAACACCGGCAGATCTCGAGTAGGGGGTCCCGAACTGTGCGTTTGATGGTCGAAGGTAACAAGGAGGTAGGGGACACGATGTTTACCCAGGTTCGGGCCCACATGACAGAGGTAATACCCTACTTCCTGCTTGATTGGCTATGACGAGCATAGGGGTTTACAAGAGTTGATCTACCTCGAGATCAAAATGGCTAAAACCTAGTTGTGTAGCCTGTATGATTGTGATTGCCTCTATGGACTAAACCCTCCAGTTTATATAGGCATCGGAGGGGATTAGGGGTGTACAAAGTCGGTTTACAGAGGAAGGAAACTACACATCCGGACGCCAAGCTTGTCGTCCATGCAAAGGAGAGTCCCATCCGGACACAGGAGGAGGCCTTATGTTCTTGTATCTTCATGGCCTGATAGTCCGACCCATGTCACATAGTCGGCTCTCCGACGACCCCATAATCCAGGACTCCCTCACCCTTCGCAGAGGGAAGCAAAGGTTGTCATGCGCTTTTTTTATATGCAAAATCTCTTAATGCAAAAGAACGTCACGTTATATTGCCCCTTATGATAGCAACCTTTATTATGCCGTCTGTCGCTTTTATTACTTTGCCATCACAAGTTTGTACAACGCTTATTTTTTCCCTTACACTAAAAGATCAAACACATTTAGAGGCAATTTTTATTGCTCTTTTTGCACTAATGATAACTTACTTGAAGGATCTTACTCAGTCCGTAGGTAGGTATGGTGGACTCTCAAAACATGAATTTGGGTTTAAGGTTTTTGGATGCACAAGTAGTATCTCTACTTAGTGCGGATTTTTTGGCTATCAAAGGTATATATTGGGCAAGCACCACATGTTGAAGGACCTATGACAATATAACTTCCATGTGAATATCAACAAACATAAATCATTACAATGTCTTCCTTGTCCAATGTCAACAGTTTGACATAAGATATTTAATTGGGGCTCACACTACTAGAAAAAAGGCTGTTAGTGGCGCATGTGTTTTTGCTATTAATGGCGCACTATAGGTGCGCCACTATTAACACACCACTAGTAACATATAGTAATGGCGCACATCTGGTGCACCATTAGTATCCCAGATAATAGTGGCGCACCACATAGTGCGCCATTACTATGTCCAACAGTGCACCATTACTATGCCTCCTAGGGGGCCATATTTACCTTCACGTATGCCCCCAAGTGCGCTATTACTATGCCCCATAATGCGCCACTGGTATTTATCTTGGTGCGCCACTAATTCTCAATACGGTGCGCCACTACTATGAATGTTAGGAATTGTTATTTTTTGTTTTTCTGGTATTTTCACAGGTTACAAAATATGTTACAGCACAGAATATAAACATCACACAATAGAATTTTCATCTTATTAGTCTCCAAATTCGAAATAGCGAACAAAGTTCAAACATTAGCCAAGTTTAGGTCTCGAGACATTAGCAAAGTTCATCATATTAGCCGAGTTTGTCGTCACATTACAAAGTCGATATCGATCATCTAAACTACCATCACATAGAAGAGAGCTGCGGTCACGATGAGCATCACGGTGATGAAACTGGTCTTCATCCGGTTCCTCCAACGCTCCCTCCTCTCTCCCGCTAGATAGCGCGGGTATCTAGCTTCCGCCTCCACCCTAGTGGTGTACCCTTTGTAACTATTACCGCTCAAACGGTGAACATGTCTCCGACACTCCTCCCAGTCATCGTAGACTCTGGGAACCTTACCCTTGTACACGACATACGACGACATCTCTATGCACTAGACAAACAAAATGTTAGTAGAAATTCACAGATAATATATGAGCAATATATAAGTATGCAACAAAAGGATCGGAAGAGAAAAGAAACACATTAATAGCACGATTCATGGTCCTACTAATAAATAGCATCGATTACATATAAGTTGAATGACTGTCCAAACTAAAGAGACATACAAGTTCATTAAAGTTTAATTACAACATGAGCTAATCGATATTTCAGAACTACATAGCATCAATACTTTCGACTCGACTCATGGACTGGAGCGTGGATGAAGCCGTCGTCTATCGTTATGGTCATGAATGTGCGGTCGTTGTCAGCCTGCATTTGTAGCGTTGTTTCTATTTCACTGTTGGATGGTTGATATTTGAGGTAGAATTGCCTCGAGGTACGAAGGACATCTTGAAAGATGATTTCTGCAAACTCCGACTGGATGCGAAAGAATTCTTGTCTGATGTCCGCGTCCTGGATTGCCAACAAGCGTGCGGCCCAGTCTTTGAGATTATTTGGTAGCATAAGGTGATTATGGTCCCGTACGATCGCTCGCATGTGATGGTGGGCATAGTAGGCATCCTTCTGACTGCCAGGCGGCTGCTTGACGCAGGGGAACATCGTTACATGGGTGAACACGTGCTTGCCGTACCTACAAATTGGCCTCCTGAAGGTGCCTCCAGATTTGGCGTAGCCGGGGAGAGCATCATGAAGAACTTTCTTGATATTTGTGTAGTCTTTCTTCGATTGACGGTCCAAGTCGAAATACGTGGCCATGGAATATTTTGGGCTTAAGAGGATGAGTGTGCAATGTGTGTCACTGCACAAAACACGGAATGCTAGAAAAAAAAGAACGATCAAAATCTAAGAAATCATATGTTATGGGGCGGTGAGGGGATAACTTACTCGGAAAAGTAAGGCACGAGGAAGTTATCCTTATCTGGGTTCGCCAGAATGACGCCTTCGAGGTATGAACTCGCGACTTTCCGGTCCCCAGCGCTGCCCAAGATCTTGACACGCATGTAGAAGGATTCGACTATCACAATGTCCAGGGTCTTGTCTCTAATGATCCGCATCTCCATACTGAGCGAAAATAGCCGAATGAAGGTGTAGTGCAGCAGATGAAGGTTAAACATAGCATAGATGTCATCAAACCGCAGGATGATCATACGCCCGATGGTGCTATCGACAAATCCCTTGCCATCTAGCACCTTGGCCACGAAAACCGGGTATGCCACATCATTCTCGGAGAGACGCCGCTTCTCCATAGAAAGAACATAGTCATGCAGACTCCGCATAGCACCGGTTGCAGCATTGAGCAGATTAGTTGGTAGCATCGGCCAACCCGCCACATGCACCGTCCTCGAGATATCCTTAGGTATTGGTGTCCTGTCCTAAGCACGGATCGTACTCGGTGTCGGCTGGCTCGCACCCTTGTTATTTTTTCTTTTCCGTCCCTTCTGCTTCTTCTGCTGTAATGGGATCGAGTTCTTCTCACAGACCGCCTTCTTGAGTGTGTTGGGGCTGATAATATTTCGCACCTCGGCTATTTGAGTCTCGGTGAAGGCGGCAGCTGGAGGTGTCTCCTGAGAACTGAGTGCCAGACGACTCCTGTTGCAATTGGGTTTCTTTGTGGTACCAGCTAGATCGCGATCGTCTTTTGTAGGGTTGGGTTCTTGAGAAGGAGGCCCCAAGAATTCATCACTGTACCCATGTTCCTTGAAGTACTTATCGATGTTGGAAAATGTACCGTCGTCATCGTCAGGATCCTGTGCCATTTGCATGTCCGGATCAGCTGGCGACGGTAGCGTTGCGGCGGTCTTGCCATGGCTTGGCGCCAGCACGACTGGCAGTGTTGTCTGTGGGGTGGTGTCCCCCGCCCCCAAACGAATCTGGCTCTTTGGCCAAACTAGGGGCCAGCTGAAGCAGGCACTAAGGGTCATCACATCATCTTCGTCGGCCCCAGGGGGTCGAAATGGAGGTAACAAGTCATAGCAGCCCCGCAGCACCCGAACCAGTTGAACCCTATACACGGTGGGTTGCATCGGATTACCGTGGAACACGCGGTTGCCTGGTTGAATGATTTTGGCCTTGGCTACATCGATCAACTCGCCGTCCACGAAGTGCAGGAGAGTGCATGGAACATCGGCGGCGCCCTGCAAAAACATGTAGGGCCTCAGGGATGCCCAGTCAAAGGCAAGGATATGAAGTCATCGGCCGAGGCTTAGTTACCGTGATGGCGTCGAGCTCGGCTAATGTCGAGGCACCGCCAACGGCGGGCGTGCAAGTGACGGAGGGGCCGCTTGCTGCCGAGGTGTCGATCGGTGTATTCTTCCCACACCCAGGTGCATTAAGCTCCAATGCCAGCGCCGGCGTCGGATACACCAATGTCGCATGCGCTGGAGACACCAATGGCGCCGGCGCGTTCTGCGAGTTGCTGCCCGTGAAGCTGGGAATCGGGGGCGGCCCCTGTTGGCTGCCCGCAATCCACGCCTGCAGCCCCTCAAGCAAGGTAGGCATAATGGCGGTGATCGTCGCTCCCAGTTGGTCTCGCGCTTGCTCTTGGACTATCTCCGGAATCCGCGACACTTGTGCCTTGAGTTCTTTAACCTCGCGCTCCTGGCTTTCTGAGCTGGTCTTTCTCTCCTTTCGCCTATCCTTATAGTATTCCGACCATTTCATGGACAAGCCTTTGCCGGCCACATGACCAGCTGACGACGGCTTACTACACTTATCCTTGTTTTTCACTACGTTCAACGCCCTATTTAAAGTGGTGTCCCAAGGGGCAGATGGGGAGCTCTGAGACCCCGTGCTACTGCTTTCAGTTTCCTGAGGAAGGAAGGTGAACCATTTAGAAATTTGGCTTCATTAATTAGAATGCAACCATATGGAGCTAATTACGCGGGGATGTGTTCCTTATCAGAACAAGCTCAAGCGCCTTGGTCTTCGGATCCGTGGTAAGCTCCTTTGTTACCGGGTCCACCTTGTACCGGGCCCTGACATAGTTCCTGGTCTGCTTGTCACAGTATTTACCGAAGAGGGGCGGTAGGCCTTGCTCAGCACGCTCCACGTCCTCCTTGTCCCATATAGGTTCTGCCACTCTGTAACCGCCGGGACCGAGTGTGTGTTGTCCTAAGTTCAAGTGCCGCATATCTTTCTCCCACTGACTTGATTCTGCGGATGTGTTGCTCTCGCACTTGATCTTGAACTCCAGGTAGTCAGCTTCACTGATCGAAGGATTTGTCTCTTTGATCTTCTCATAACTATCACCACTTAGAATCCTTCTCTTCACCGCGGCTCTCCAAGTAGCCAGGGCCGTGCTCATCTTCGTGAGGGCGGCACTGTTCACTTTATTCCCTGAGAGGCGTGTGTTTGCAAAGTCACCAGGGAACTTGTATCGTTCATGTAGCTTCGTGAAGAGGAGGTTGTGCAAATTCCCTCGGTCATGATGCCTTAGGTTCTCGGTGTTGATCAAGACGGCGCTCTGGAGAATGCACCCGAGTTGTCCCGCGTACCCACTGACTAATTCTTTGGGCGCCGTTGGATTCCCATTGGAGGACACTTCAGTAAATTCCTCCTTGACGGTGTCGAGCACATTCGGGCGCCGGTCCTTCCGTTGCCTCTTCGGTTGGCTGCCATCTCTGCGTTCGCTGCCATCATCAATGGTGGCATCCCTGGCGGCACCATAAGTGGTGTCATCCCCGACGCCACTAGGGGTTGTGTAGTCGGGATCAGTGTTTTCCGTGGCATCCTCATAGCGGTGAGGTTCTTCCTCCATCTCCTGGGACAGCTTCCAGAATGGCTTGCCTGAACCGCCAGCCTCATCGTTGGCCATGTTCGCTCTAAATAGGAAAAAAGCTACTATAGTTATTGGATGAGATCAGGGTAGTATCTATTCTTCTCAGATTTATAATATTTCCGTTTCGGTTGAGAATCGGGCACCTTCTAGGTCAAGAAAATTGGGCATGACCTTTGATAATTTTCTTGACCTAGGAGTGCCCCATCCTCAACTGAAATAGAAATTAATCAACATTTCAAGAGAAAGGGGTCATTTCACATCAGAAGCTGCCAGCATTGGAATCAGAAGCTGCCAACATTGGAACATCAGAAGCTGCCAGCATTGGAATCATTTCATAAGATAATCTTATACACCATGGAAGCTGCCAGCATATAGAAGCCCACAACCATCATATAGATGGTTTGGGCTGGACATCATGGTCCTGGTGAGTGGTGACAGACAGTTGAGCAGGTTCAAGCCCCACTTTAGGCCACTATGAACCCATTTCTATGAGCCTCTCTGTGTGTCCACTGTATAAACAAGCTGTCAAGTGACCCCTGTATGTACATGTGACATAAAGTAGTAGCATACTGACTAAAAAAGTAGCATGCCTCATGACAGTAGTACTGAGCACAATCAGTAAAGCCTTAGACTAGTAATTCGGGCCTTTTATCCTAACAGTGTTACAAAACTGATAACAATAGTTCAATTAACAGTACAAGGAAACCAACAACTATATCCATAGTGCCAACAACAGTAGAAACAACATAGTGCCAACAACAGCAACCTAGAACCCACCTCTATAACATTTAGCCCTATCTTCTATAGTATGATGCCTCACTGCCACTATTTTTAAATTAATAGATACCTTAGAAACCAGAAACGAAAAAGAGAGGGTGGAGCACAAGCAAGGCTCACCGTTCCAGTTGCAGTTCAATCGGACGAACTCGCTACTGGTGTGATAATCATTGGGCGGGCGGTCACTGGGTGTCCCTTTCTGCTCCTACGGACCTGCGTGAGGGAGGAAACATCATCAACAGAAGGGGAGAAGAGCAGTACTACCATCATTAATAAGTGGAACATAGCAGAGAAATACAAAATATGTCATGACCAAACTACAGTAACAACCAGCAATCATATTCAACATTTAATTAAAGTATAAGAAATTATATGACACCAGTAATGAAACAATACTAAGCATGATTGATCTGTGTGATCTGGGTTACAGTATCAGCAACCTTACATTTCATTTTATAAAAAATGTACTCCATCACCAAATTCATTGGTGTTTCTAAGAAAAATTCACAAGTTCAGAAGATCACAAGTTCAGAAGATCTACAGTAGCAGCAGCATCACAATATTGGGATCTTGCCACTGCCCAAAAAATAGGTGCAGTAGGCAGGATTACATACATAAAACAGAGCACACTCTCTGTAATTCTCTGACCTTATAGCTGCTTCTCCTTGGTCTTCTGGATCTTCAAAACCTTCTTCACAATCTTTTGCTCTTCGACAAGGAAAGCACGGATGATCCTGTAACAAACATGTTAGATAACAGATGATAGAGAACGATAACCCAAGCAGTTACAACAAGATGCACTAACCTCTCCCTAACAGCCTGACCAGATAGAACACCACCATAAGGACGGTTCACTGTTCTCCTATTCCTGGATAATCTTGATCTTTTGTACTTAGTAGGCCTTAGATGAGGTATCTACAACAAGTAAAACAAATATTTTTACAGCTTACAATGTCAAACCACTGATATTATACAACATGAAGCAAACTTAACCATCTGTTAAATAGATTGAACAAATAATTTCTAAGGATCCTATTTCCATGTGAATTACATAAACATAAAAGGAGACTAAATAAGCATACAA
The DNA here is from genome assembly GCF_018294505.1 of Triticum aestivum. Lineage (NCBI taxonomy): Eukaryota > Viridiplantae > Streptophyta > Magnoliopsida > Poales > Poaceae > Triticum > Triticum aestivum. The sequence continues at coordinate 630,212,584 of NC_057804.1, read as the reverse complement.
TGGAGATTTCATCCACAAAAATAGTAGTTTTATTTAAACTCCCAACCAGCAAGTCCACTTGTTCTTTTACTCGTTTTATTTAAACTCACTTAGTCCACCAGTAAATCATGGACAACAATAAACCATAATATATTAAAGGCCCATCAACATGAAAATCAACCAACTAGAATTAGTCACAGATTCTACGGTTTTTAGGCATTACGACCCAGATTGTTTATGCTCGCCTGCAATGGTGATAAATTGCAACTATACCCAATGAAGTAGATCGCCAGCGAGTAGCAGTGGCAAGCAAGGCAGGCGCAGAGGAGCAGGCAACCATGAGCGGCTATAGGCGCGCGCGCAGATGACGCGGGTGAGCGGCGGGATGCACGCGGACGGCGTAGTGGCGTCCAAGACTGGCCAGGCGAGGCAAGGCAGTACATGCCTGGGAGAATAGAGCTCCCTGCCATGGCGGCCGAGCGCCAGGTCGGCTAAACGGCGACGGATCGAGGCGGAGGAAGGGGGGAACGGGGAGAGGAGTTCACCGTGGTTCCGGGGACGAGCTCGAGGAGACCGGGGTTGCAGTGAAGACGATGAATCCGTTGATGGCATCGCGGTGGCCGGTGGTAGAGGACGAGGTGGTCGATGGCGACGTTGCGATGGCTTCTCAGCCTTGGCCGAGGGACGATGACGATGAAGAGGAACACTGGGCGGTTGCGTAGTGGGTCTGGGCGGCGGCGCAGGTAGGGGCGGCAGCGCAGTCGGTCGGGGCGGCGGTGCAGGTCGGGAGCAGCAGGTTGAGGGCTCGGGGGCAGCAGTGGGGATTGGGGATTTGGGATCGAAGTTTTTTTTTATCTTTGCCTGTTTTAGTGGGGGGAGAGTTAGCAATGGAGCATCTTTTAGGGGTGCGGCATAAACACCGTGATAGCAATGGCGCACCTTCTCCTGGTGCGCCGTTACTAACTTTTTTTTGGATTTTTAGTTGCATGTAGTTATTACTAATTTTCAAATACTTGCGTTGCAAAACATTTGTGAATTCGTAAAACATTTATGACTATGAAAAAATATCATCAAATTTGAAAAAATATTCAAGAAATCAAAAAGTGCCCATGAAATTTAAAAATATTCATGAGTTCAAAAAATATTAACAAATTCAATACTTTTTGTGAGTTAAAAAATGTTCGTGTTTTCAAAAAAAGTTTGCAAATTTAAGCAGGAAAAGAAATGCTAAAAAATAAAATACCAGAGTAACCATAAATAAAATTGGTATATCAATGGAGCACCTTCTAGTGGTGCGCCATAAACACCGTGATAGCAATGGCGCACCTTCTCCTGGTGCGCCATTACTAACTTTTTTTGTTATTCCAGAATAAACATAAATAAAAACAATTAAAATACCAGAAGAAAACCCAAGGTGCCTGTAAATAATGATTTGCAACAAAACAAGAGGGAGAAGAGCAAAAATTCCAAATCCAAGAAGAAGGTGGCGTCGATACTTCAACTTAGTGATGGAGAAGTTACAAAAGGAAGGTAAGTACAGACAACATTAATCCCCACTATTTTGAACAAAAGAGGTTACTAGATAGAGGACTAGAACAGAAGAAATGCCATTTCCATACTTCAACTTAGTTGCATGTAATAATTGAGCTTTCCACTGACACACACGCACGCGGCCGACACGTCGTGATTCGATCTTAGCTATCTTTTCACAATCTTCTTGCCCTTCTTTTTCACAAATGGAGTTCTTCTCTTGAACGGACGTCCTTTAGGTAGGGTGGTCCTGCTTCTTCTTGTGGTTGATACGTCCATTTTGCATCATGCTTTTATATCAATATTTGTTGCATTATGGGCTGTTATTACACATTATGTCTCAATACTTATGGCTATTCTCTCTTATTTTACAAGGTTTATCATGAAGAAGGAGAATGCCGTCAGCTGGGATTCGGGCTGGAAAAGGAGGAAATATTGGAAACTTATTCTGCATAGCTCCAAAAATCCTGAAACTCCACGGAAGTCACTTTTGGAATTAATAAGAATTATCGGGCTAAGAAAATACCAGAGGGGGCCCACACCCTGGCGAGGAGGGTGCGGGGTGCCCCCCCTACTGGCGTGCCCCCTATCTCCTAGGGCCCCCTATTGGCCCTCCGGTGCCCATCTTCAGCTATATGAAGCCTCTTACCCTGAAAAAAAACCATAAGCAAGCTTACGGGACGAACCTTGGAGGAACCAATCTAGGGCTCTGGCGGAGCTGTTCTGTCGGGGAAACTTCCCTCCGGGAGGGGGAAATCATCACCATCGTCATCACCAACGATCCTCTCATCGGGAGGGGGTCAATCTCCATCAACATCTTCACCAGCACCATCTCCTCTCAAAACCCTAGTTCATCTCTTGTATCCAATCTTGTATCAGAACCACAAATTGGTACATGTAGGTTGCTAGTAGTGTTGATTACTCCTCGTAGTTGATGCTAATTGGTTTACTTGGTGTAAGATCATATTTCAGATCCTTAATGCATATTAATACTCCTCTAATCATGAACATGAATATGCTTTGTGAGTAGTTACGTTTGTTCCAGAGGACATGGGTGAAGTCTTGCTATTAGTAGTCATCTGAATTTGGTATTCGTCGACATTATGATGAGATGTATGTTGTCTTTCCTCTAGTGGTGTTATGTGAACGTCGACTACATGACACTTCACCATTATTTGGTCCTGGAGGAAGGCATTGGGAGGTAATAATTATATGATGGGTTGCTAGAGTAACAGAAGCTTAAACCCTAGTTTATGCGTTGCTTCGTAAGGGGCTGATTTGGATCCATATGTCTAATGATATGGTTAGGATTATCTTAATACTTCTTTTGTAGTTGCGGATGCTTGCAAAGGGGTTAATCATAAGTGGGATGCTTGTCCAAGAAAGGGAAGTACCCAAGCACCGGTCCACCCACATATCAAGTTATCAAAGTACCGAACGCGAATCATATGATCGTGATGAAACTAGCTTGACGGTAATTCCCATGTGTCCTCGGTAGCGCTTTTCTCATTATAAGAAATTGTCCAGGCTTATCCTTTGCTACAAAAAGGATTGGGCCACCTTGATGCACCTTATTTACTTTTATTGTTTGTTACCTGTTACAAATTATCTTATCACAAAACTATCTGTTACCTACAATTTCAGTGCTTGCAGAGAATACATTACTGAAAACCGCTTGTCATTTCCTTCTGCTCCTCGTTGGGTTTGACACTCTTACTTATCGAAAGGACTACGATAGATCCCCTATACTTGTGGGTCATCAAGACTCTTTTCTGGCACCGTTGCCGGGGAGTGAAGCGCCTTTGGTGAGTGGAACTTGGTAAGGAAACATTTATATAGTGTGCTGAAATTTTCTGTCACTTGTTACTATGGAAACTAATCCTTTGAGGGGCTTGTTTGGGGTATCTTCGCCCCGACCTGTAGAGAAAAGAGTTGCTCCTCAACCTACTGAACCTACTGAAAATGTTTACTTTGAGATTCCTTCGGGCATTATAGAGAAACTGCTAGCTAATCCCTTTGCAGGAGATGGAAAATTGCATCCCGATTTACACCTTATCTTTGTGGATGAAGTTTGCGGTTTATTTAAGCTTGCAGGCATTCTCGATGATGTTGTCAAGAGTAAGGTCTTCCCTTTATCTTTGAAGGGAGACGCATTGACATGGTATAGGCTATGTGATGATACGGGATCTTGGAATTATAAACGATTGAAGCTGGAATTTCACCAGAAGTTCTATCCTATGCATCTTGTTCATCATGATCGTAATTACATATATAATTTCTAGCCTCGCGAAGGAGAAAGCATCGCTCAAGCTTGGGGGAGTCTTAAAGTCAATTTTATATTCATGCCCAATCATGAGCTCTCAAGAGATATGATTATTCAAAAAAATTATGCTCGGATTTCTCTCAATTATCGCACCATGCTTGATACTTCCTGTGTTGGTTCTTATATTTTGAAGACTATTGAATTCAAGTGGGACTTATTGGAAAGAATTAAACGCAACTCTAAAGATTGGGGTTCCGATGATGGTAAGGAGTCCGGTATAACACCTAAGTTTGATTGTGTTAAATCTTTTATGGATGCTGATGCTTTTCGTGGATTTGGCGCTAAATATGGACTTGACTCTGAGATAGTAGATGCTTTTTGTGAATCTTTTCTACTCACGTTGATCTACCTAAGGAAAAGTGGTTTAAATATAATCCTCCCATTGAAGTAAAACTAGTTGCACCTGTTAAAGTTGAAGAAAAGACTATCACTTATAATGATCCTATTGTTCCTACTACTTATGTTGAGAAACCACCTTTTCCCGTTAGGATAAAAGATCATGCTAAAGCTTCAACTGTTGTTCGTAAGAGTGATACTAGAACTTATACACCTCCTGAGCAAATTAAAGTTGAACCTAGTATTGCTATGGTTAAAGATCTCTTGGATGATAATTTAGATGGGCATGTTATTTATTTCTATGGTGAAACTGCTAATATTGCTAGATCAGATGCTAAGATACATAGACATGTTGTAGGCATGCCTGTTATTTCTATTAAAATAGGAGATCATTGTTATCATGTCTTATATAAAGAAATTATGGGTGCTAGTGCTAGTGCAATACCCTTTGACTTATATAAAGAAATTATGCATGATATTGCACCTGCTGAAATGGAAGATATTGATGTTACTATTAAGCTAGCCAATAGGGATACTATTAAGCCATTTGGGATTGTTAGAGATGTTGAAGTCTTGTGTGAGAAAGTTAAATATCCTGCTGATTTTCTTGTTCTTGGTTCCCCACAAGATGACTTTTGTCCCATTATATTTGGTAGACCCTTCTTGAATACTGTTAATGCTAGGATTGATTATGAAAATGATATTGTTACAATTGTCTTAGGGGATATGTCTCATGAGTTTAATTTTGCTAAGTTTCGTAGACAACCCCGTGATAAATAATCACCTAGTAAGGTTGAGATTATTGGTCTTGCTTCTATTGCCGTGCCTCCTTTTGATTCGTTAGAACAATATTTGCTAGACCATGAAAATGATATGTTTATGATTGAAAGAAGGGAAATAGATGAAGTATTCCTTCAACAGGGTCCTATTCTGAAACACAACTTACCTGTTGAAATCCTAGGGGATCCCCCTCCACCCAACGATGATCCCGTGCTTGAGCTCAAACCCTTACCTAATAATCTTAAATATGCTTATCTTGATGAAAAGAAGATATATCCTGTTATTATTAGTGCTAACCTTTCAGAGCAAGAAGAGGAAAGATTATTGAAAACTCTGAAGAAGCACCGTGCTGCTATTGGATATACTCTGGATGATCTTAAGGGCATTAGTCCCACTCTATGCCAACACAAAATAAAAGTGGAGAAAGTTGCCAAACCAGTTAGAGACCCTGAATGACGGTTAAATCCTAAGATGAAAGAACTGGTAAGAAAGGAGATACTAAAGATCCTTGAGGTAGGTATAATATATCCCGCTACTGATAGTGATTGGGTAAGTCCTGTCCATTACGTCCCCAAGAAAGGAGGTATTATTTACGTTCCTAATGATAAATATGAATTGATCCCGCAAAGAATTACTACAGGTTATAGGATAGTAATTGATTTCCTTAAATTAAATAAAGCTACTAAGAAAGATCATTACCCTTTACCTTTTATTGATCAAATGCTAGAAAGACTATCCAAACATACACATTCCTGCTTTCTAGATGGTTATTCTGGTTTCTCTCAAATACCCGTGTTAGCGGAGGATCAATCAAAAACTACCTTTACTTGCCCTTTCGGTACTTTCGCTTATAGACGTATGCCTTTTGGTTTATGTAATGCACCCGCTACCTTTCAAAGATGTATGATGGCTATATTGTCTGACTTTTGTGAAAAGATTTGTGAGGTATTCATGGATGACTTCTCTGTTTATGGATCCTCTTTTGATGATTGCTTGAGCAACCTTGATTGAGTTTTGCGGAGATGTGAAGACACTAGTCTCGTTTTGAATTGGGAAAAGTGCCACTTTATGGTTAATGAAGGCATTGTCTTGGGGCATAAGATTTCTAAGAGAGGTATTGAAGTTGATAAAGCTAAAGTTGATGCTATTGAAAAGATGCCATGTCCCAATGACATTAAAGGTATAAGAAGTTTCCTTGGTCATGCCGGTTTTTATAGGAGGTTCATTAAGGACTTTTCTAAAATCTCTAGGCCTCTGACTAATTTATTGCAAAAAGATATTCCCTTTGTCTATGATGATTGTGTAGAAGCATTTGATATACTTAAGAAAGCTTTGACCACTGCACCTATTGTTCAGCCACCTGATTGGAATTTACCCTTTGAAATTATGTGTGATGCTAGTGATTATGATGTAGGTGTTGTTCTTGGGCAAAGAGTTGATAAGAAATTGAATGTTACCCAGTATGCTAGTAAAACTCTTGATACTGCCCAAAGAAATTATGCTACTACTGAAAAGGAGTTTTTAGCAGTTGTATTTGCTTGTGATAAGTTTAGACCTTATATTGTTGATTCTAATGTTACTATTCACACTGATCATGCTGCTATTAAATATCTTATGGAAAAGAAAGACGCTAAGCCTAGACTTATTAGATGGGTTCTCTTGCTCCAAGAATTTGATTTGCACATTATTGATAGAAAGGGAGCTGAGAACCCCGTTGCAGACAACTTGTCTAGGTTAGAGAATGTTCTTGATGACCCACTACCTATTGATGATAGCTTTCCTGATGAACAATTAGTGGTCATTAATGCTTCTCGTACTGCTCCATGGTATGCTGATTATGCTAATTATATTGTTGCTAAATTTATATCACCTAGTTTCACATACCAGCTAAAGAAAAAGTTCTTTTATGATTTAAAACATTACTTCTGGGATGACCCACACCTTTATAAAGAAGGAGTAGATGGTGTTATTAGACATTGTGTACCTGAGCATTAACAGGAACAGATCCTACGCAAGTGTCACTCCGAACCATATGGAGGACACCACGCTGGAGATAGAACTGCACATAAGGTATTGCAATCTGGTTTTTATTGGCCTACTCTCTTCAAAGATGCTCGTAAGTTTGTCTTGTCTTATGATGAATGTCAAAGAATTGGTAATATTAGTTGACGTCAAGAAATGCCTATGAATTATTCTCTTGTTATTGAACCATCTGATGTTTGGGGCTTTGATTATATGGGACCTTTTCCTGCCTCTAATGGATATACACATGTTTTAGTTGTTGTTGATTACGTTACTAAGTGGGTAGAAGCTATTCCAACTAGTAGTGTTGATCATAACACCTCTATTAAGATGCTTAAAGAAGTTATTTTTCTGAGGTTTGGAGTCCCTAGATATCTTATGACTAATGGCGGTTCACATTTTATGCATGGTGCTTTCCATAAAATGCTTGCTAACTATGATGTTAATCATAGAATTGCATCTCCTTATCACCCTCAGTCTAGTGGTCAAGTAGAGTTGAGCAACAGAGAGCTCAAATTAATTTTCCAAAAGATTGTGAATAGATCTAGAAAGAATTGGTCCAAGAAACTTGATGATGCATTATGGTCCTATAGAACTGCATATAAAAATCCTATGGGTATGTCCCTGTATAAGATGGTATATGGAAAAGCATGTCACTTACCTCTAGAACCTGAACATAAAGCATATTGGGCTATTAAAGAGCTCAACTATGACTTCAAACTTACCGGTGAGAGGAGGTTGTTTGACATTAGCTCACTTGATGAATGGAGAACCCAAGCCTATGAGAATGCCAAGCTGTTCAAAGAAAAAGTTAAAAGATGGCATGACAAAAGGATACAAAAGTGCGAGTTTAACGTAGGTGATTATGTGTTGCTATTCAACTCTCGTTTAAGATTTTTTGCTGGAAAACTTCTCTCTAAGTGGGAAGGTCCTTATGTTATCGAGGAGGTCTATTGTTCCGGTGCCATAAAAATCAACAACTTCGAAGGCACAAGTCCGAGGGTGGTGAACGGTCAAAGAATCAAACATTATATCTCATGTAATCCTATCAATGTTGAAACTAATATTATTGAAACCATAACCCCGGAGGAATACATAAGGGACACTGTCCAGAATGTTTCAGACTTCAAAAAGGGATAGGTATGTGGTACGATAAGTAAACCGACTCCAAAACAATTCTAATGGCAATTTTTCTCCGTTTTGGAATATTTAATAATTTTGCGAAGCAAGAAGTAATCCGGGAAGGATACGAGGCCTCCACGAGGGTGGAGGGCGCGCCCACCCTTACTGGGCGCGCCCCTGTCTCGTGGCCACCTCGTGTGCCTCCCGGACTCCGTTTTCTTGCATGTTACTTCTTTTGGTCGGTAAAATTCATTATATAATCTCTCGAAGGTTTTGACCACCATATCATGCAAAAATCCTCTGTTTTTGTTTTGAGTTGTTCATGTTCCAGATTTAGAGCAAGATGTCTTCTCAAGAGTTAGTCGGGGAGAGTCGGGTGTCTCACCCGACACTAGGTCCAGGAGCAAATAGCGATGCTTATCACTTTGGACCATCAACGGAGGATGAGATGGAGGCCGACTTGAAAAGGATAGATGCCATTGAGGAAGATCAAGAAATTACCTCTCGCTTCCAAGCAGGATTCATGATGGGGGGGGGACTACAGAGTTTGGCTATTCCAAATTCGGTCATCCCTTCCAACGTTAAATTTCTTTCTTATGAAGATATTAAAACGAGTGTCACTTGTTCTCCAGAAGCTATGCAACATCCCTGGGTAAAATGAGCTTTAGCCATCATGGGCAAGCTCCGCAAGGAAAATATGGACCTCAAGCAACAAGTCAATAAGCTCAAGGAGGAGAATCGTATCCTGAGGGGCATCATCGCCAAGAAGATCATAACACCAACTCTAAAGAGGGAGACATAATCACATGGGTATAGGGCACTCACCTTGGCAACTGCCAAGCTTGGGGGAGGTGCCCCGGTATTGTATCACCATCACACCCCTATCTTTACCATTTTACTTAGTTCGATCCTTTTAGTAATATCTTGATCTATTATAAAGTTTTGGTATGAAGTAGTCTTGAGTTTTGCTTTGTGATCTCTTCATGTAATCGAGTCTGTGAGCTATATAATAAAGATTAGTGTTGAGTCAAGGGCTTTGCCATCTTGCTATGATCTTGAAAATGTAGAAAGAATAAAAATAAATAAAAGAGTTCATATTGATCTTATGGATAGTAATGACTTCACATATAAAGAGTATGAGGCATAAAAGTTGTTGAGAGTTGACAAACATAGTTTTGGTCATCGTTGCAATTAATAGGAAGTAATAAAGAAAGAGAGGTTTTCACATATAAATATACTATCTTGGACATCTTTTATGATTATGAGCACTCATTAAGTATGACATGCTAAAGAGTTGATGTTGGACAAGGAAGACAACGTAATGGGTTATGTTTTCTCACATCTCAGTTAAAGTATATTGTCATGGATCTTTCAAACATGTTGAGCTTGCCTTTACCCCTCATGCTAGCCAAAATTCCTTGCACCAAGTAGAGATACTACTTGTGCTTCCAAATATCCTTAAACCTAGTTTTTGCCATGAGAGTCCATCATACCTGCCTATGGATTGAGTAAGATCCTTCAAGTAAGTTTTCATGTTGCAAGCAATAAAAATTGCTCCCTAAATATGTATGACTTATTAGTGCGGAGAAAATAAGCTTTATACGATCGTGTGATATGGAAGTAATAAAAGCGACAGACTGCATAATAAAGGTTCATATCACAAGTGGCAATATAAAGTGACGTTCTTTTGCATTAAGATTTTGTGCATCAACCCTAAAAGCACATGACAACCTCTGCTTCCCTCTGTGAAGGGCCTACATTTTACTTTATGTCTTTTACTCTATGCAAGAGTCAAGGTGATCTTCACCTTTCCCTTTTTCATTTTATCCTTTGGCAAGCACCTCGTGTTGGTAAGATCCTGATACATATATCCAATTGGATGTAAGTTAGCATGAACTATTATTGTTGACATCACCCAAATGTGAATACTTTGGGAGGCAACACAATAAGCCCCTATCTATCTCAGTGTCTGATTAAAACTTCATAACCATAAGTATTGCATGAGTGTTAGCAACTGTAGAAGACTATATGATGGTTGAGTATGTGGACTTGCTAAAAAGCACTATTCTTGACTCTTTCTGATGTTATGATAAATTACCATTGCTTCAATGACTGAGATTATAGTTTGCTAATTCCCAATAAAGTTTCTGAACCATACTTGACATTGTGAATAGATTGTTACTTGAGCATAAGAGATCATATGACAAAATCTATATATGTTACTATTATAAGAATGATCATGATGCCCTCATGTCCGTATTTTATATTTATCGACACCTATATCTCTAAAGATGTGGAAATATTTTTCGATTTCGGCTTCCCCTTGAGGACAAGCGAGGTCTAAGCTTGGGGAAGATGATACGTCCATTTTGCATCATGCTTTTATATCAATATTTATTGCATTATGGGTTGTTATTACACATTATGTCTCAATACTTATGGCTATTCTCTCTTATTTTACAAGGTTTAACATGACGAAGGAGAATGCCGGCAGCTGGGATTCTGGCTGGAAAAGGAGCAAATATTGGAAACCTATTCTGCACAGCTCCAAAAATCCTGATACTCCACGGATGTCACTTTTGGAATTAATAAGAATTATTGAGCGAAGAAAATACCAGAGGGGGCCCACACCCTGGCCAGGAGGGTGGGGGCGCCCACCCCCCTACTAGGTGCGCCCCTGTCTCTTGGGCCCCCTGTTGGCCCTCCGGTGCCCATCTTCTGCTATATGAAGCCTCTTACCTTGAAAAAAACCATAAGCAAGCTTACGGGATGAAACTCCGCCGCCACGAGGCGGAACCTTGGCGGAACCAATCTAGGGCTCCGGCGGAGCTGTTCTGCCAGGGAAACTTCCCTCCGGGAGGGGGAAATCATCACCATCGTCATCACCAACGATCCTCTCATCAGGAGAGGGTCAATCTCCATCAACATCTTCACCAGCACCATCTCCTCTCAAAAACCTAGTTCATCTCTTGTATCCAATCTTGTATCAAAACCACAAATTGGTACCTGTGGGTTGCTAGTAGTGTTGATTACTCCTCGTAGTTGATGCTAATTGGTTTACTTAGTGGAAGATCATATGTTTAGATCCTTAATGCATATTAATACTCCTTTGATCATGAACATGAATATGCTTTGTGAGTAGTTACATTTGTTCCTGAGGACATGGGTGAAGTCTTGCTATTAGTAGTCATGTGAATTTGGTATTCGTTCGATATTTTGATGAGATGTATGTTGTCTTTCCTCAAGTGGTGTTATGTGAACGTCGACTACATGACACTTCACCATTATTTGGGCCTATAGGAAGGCATTGGGAAGTAATAAGTAGATGATGGGTTGCTAGAGTGACAGAAACTTAAACCCTAGTTTATGCGTTGCTTCGTAAGGGGCTGATTTGGAACCATATGTCTAATGCTGTGGTTAGGTTTACCTTAATACTTCTTTTGTAGTTGCGGATGCTTGCAATAGGGGTTAATCATAAGTGGGATGCTTGTCCAAGAAAGGGCAGTACCCACGCACCGGTCCACCCGCATATCAAATTATCAAAGTACCGAACACAAATCATAGGATCGTGATGAAACTAGCTTGACGGTAATTCCCATGTGTCCTCGGGAGCGCTTTTCTCATTATAAGAAATTGTCCAGGCTTGTCATTTGCTACAAAAAGGATTGGGCCTTCTTGCTGCACCTTATTTACTTTTATTGTTTGTCACCTGTTACAAATTATCTTATCACAAAACTATTTGTTACCTACAATTTCAGTGCTTGCAGAGAATACCTTACTGAAAACCGCTTGTCATTTCCTTCCGCTCCTCGTTGGGTTCGACACTCTTACTTATTGAAAGGACTATGATAGATCCCCTATACTTGTGGGTCATCAGTGGTGTATGGTAATTCATCGTCGTCGTCATCTTCCATCTTCGGGTCGCCGTACTTGTCGAAGTCTTGCTCATTGGCAACTCCATCCATTCCGATGATGTACCTTTTGCCTCTCGTCACGACAACACGACTGGGCTTTGACGGGTCGGTAATGAAGAAGCATTGGTCCACTTGGGAAGCCAGTACCCATGGCTCATTTTTTGCGGTGACGTTTGCGCCTGCGGTCTTGGATTTGGCTTCGGGTATAACCATGGTGGTGAAATACCGGTCTTCTTTTACGACGATCTTGGCCCATCTGACACGGAACATCGGGACCTTCTCTCCAGCGTAGCTCAGCTCCTAGATCTCCTCGATCCTTTCGTAGTATATGTCCTTGTCGTTACCGCTGTAGGATTCCATCGTTACCCCGGAGTTCTGATAATCGCTCTTCATGTCCTTTTCCTTGGTGTAGAATGTGTAGCCGTTGATATCGTACGCCTCATAGGTCATCAGGTTGTGCTCGGCGCCCTGTGACAAGGCGAATATGAGTTTTTCTTCGGCGGAAGAATCCTCATGTAAAGGGTACGACAGAAGCTTGTCCTTGAACCAACGCGTGAAACATGAGTTGTGCTTTTTGATTATATCTTCGTCCGTCCTCTGTTGGCCTCGGTCATTGTAGGTCTTATCAATAAAGGTTTTGTGCTCTACCACCCAAGGATCGACCACGTCTATGTGTTGTAGCGCGACTAGGTTTGCTCTTTCAAAGTCGGTGAGTCGACCCTTGAAGTCGACATGCATTTCGCGGCGACCCTCACGGTGACCCCATCCAGCGAGCCTGTCGAGGTGCCTGTTGACGGGCAGACCAACGAGGTTCTCGATGCCTAGATAATTCGTGCAGTAGGAGATGCACCCTTCGGTCGGAAAGCCCTTGGCTATTCTTCCATCTGGACGTGCCCTGTTGCGAACGTATCCTTTGATGACACCATTCATTCTTTCGAACGACATCATGATGTGCAGGAACGTCGGCCCGAGTTGGATGATATCCTCCAGGATATGGACCAGCAGATGCACCATAACGTCGAAGAATGCGGGCGGGAAGTACATCTCAAGCTCGCATAGTATCACCACGATCTCTTCCTGTAGCCTTCTGAGTTGCCTCACGCCAACCGGCTTTCGAGAGATGACGTCAAAAAAGTTGCATAGGCCAAATAGCATTTCACGGACGTGCACATCCATGATCCCACGGATTGCAACTGGAAGTATCTGCGTCATGAGCACGTGACAGTCGTGAGACTTCATCCCGCTGAACTTCTGCTTCGCTGAGTCTAGGTATCTGCTTATCTTCCCCGCGTAACCGTAAGGAAGTTTTACTCCTATGAGGCAGGTGAAAAACTGCTCGATCTCCTCCTGACTTAGAGTGAAGCACGCGGGAGGGCAGTCATATTCGATCTTCTTGGCCTTTTTGCCTTTGCGACGACTTTCCGTGTCCTTTGCCTCATCATCATCATCATCATTAGGGCGTTTTGCGTGAAGCTCCTCCCTGATGCCCATCGATTGCAAGTCTGCCCTTGCTTTGGGCCCATCTTTGGTCCTCTCTGGCATGTTGAGCAGGGTACCAAGAAGACTCTCGCACACGTTCTTTGTGATATGCATGACATCAAGGCTGTGAGGCACACGGAGGATCTTCCAGTACGGCAAGTCCTAGAAAACAAACCTCGTTTTCCATACCTTCAGTAGCGGCTCTGGCGCCATTAGCTTCTTTCCCGGCGGTGGGCACTCTTTCCAATTTTTCAACAGAACGTCTATTTCCTCGTTGCTCCTCGTACGCGGGCGTCTTCGGGGTTTGGTTTCACCATCGAACAGATCCTTGCGTTTTCTCCATGCGTCATCATCGCGAAGCCACCTTCGATGTCCCATGAACACAGTTTTCGAAGACCCGGGATCTATATCTAGTTGGCGATACATTATGTCATCCATGCACCTGACGCATGCACAAAATCCGTGGACCACCTGCCCCGCGGCATATCCGTAACCGAGATAGTCGTGCACCACCGTGAGTAGTGCGACTCTTATAGGGAAATATTCTTTCGCTGCCGCGTCCCACGTATTGGCTGGCGTTTTCCACAGCGTGTCTAGCTCCTCTTTCAGCAGCCCTAGATATAGATGGATGTCGTTCCTTGGTTGTTTCGGCCCTTCAATTAGCATACTCATGTGAATGTACTTCGTCTTCATGCACAACCAGGAGGGAAGGTTGTACATCCACACAAACACAGGCCAGTTGCTATGTGTGCTTCTCTGGCTGCCAAACAGATTGACTCCAAATTCTAGGTGTTCGCAGTTCAACGCTTGCCACTGGCTCGCATCCTTAGGGTGACTCAGCATCTTGTCTTTTTTATTTATCTCCGGATCATTTCCGTCATCTTCTTGCTTCTTCTCCTCCCTATCCGCGTGCCAACGCAGGAGCTTTGCTAGCTTAGGGTCCGCAAAATACCGCTGCAGACGAGGAGTGATCGGAAAGTACCACACCACTTTTCGGGGAGCTTTCTTCCTCTTCTTGTATCGAGTGACGCCGCACACCGGACATATGGTAGACTCCGCGTGGTCGTCCCGATAAATGATGCAATCGTTCATGCACACATGGTATTTCATATGCGGTAAATCCAGAGGACACACGATTTTCTTTGCCTCCTCGAAACTGGTCGAGCACTTATTCCCCTTGGGAAGACGTTCGTGCCAGAATGACATGTTCTCGTCGAAGCATGCGTCGGTCAGTTTGTATTTTACCTTCATCTCCAGAGCCATGAGCGTTAGTTTCAGGCGGGTATCCTCGGGCCTGCATCCTTCATACAATGGAGTAACCGCATCTATCCCCAGTTGATCCAGCTTGGCTTTCTATCAGGCGGCAGCTCTTGCGTTACCCGTCTGCTTGAGAAGCAGCTCTTGAATATGAGGGTCCTGCACCCAGCCCATCTATGGTCCATCGTTGTCTGCTCCGGCATCTTCATCTTCATGATCATGCCCTTCATCTTGATCTTCATCATCATCATGTCCGGCATCTTCTACATGATGACTGTGTCCTGCATCTACTTCGTGATTATGTCCTGGAGATTCTTCGTCTTCTCGCTCGCCCTCGCCGCGGTTGTCTTGCTGCCCTTCCTTGTTTCTTGCCCGGCCCCCATGGACGACTTCATAATCATCTTCATCACCTTGCCACCGATAGCCATCCATGAAACCACGCACGAGCAGGTGGTCCCGCACCTGTCTGGAATCTGGGTCCATAAGGCTCCTCAGCTTGCATCTTCGACACGGACATCTTATCTCTGTGTCGTTCTTTTGAAGCATCTCGGCCTTCGCGGAGCTCAAAAACCTATTCATGATGCCTTCGGTCATCGTGCGGACCATGGTCGCCTGAGGGGTAGAGCAAAACGATATTTTAGGACCAAAAAAATTGGCATGACTTTGCCTAAAAATAGGACCAAAAAGAATGCATAGTGCCAAATTCTCGCCGAAACGGAAATGAATCAACATTCTGGCAAAATATTGGCAACTATCGCATTTCAAATACCGGTACCTCCAAACACAAACATATGCAACACCACAAACATACGTAGATCTAGGCCATAAAAACTGTGCACATTGTTGGAGGGAGAAAAAAGTATATCTAGAACATAAAGAAAGCATTCCCCTTACTTACCTATCAAAAAAGGAAATTTAACCTCTAAATTTGGGTGAATCTATGGTGCACATGAGGTGAGGAGGAGGAGGCAGCCGAGACCAACCTTGGTAGAGGTGGAGAGAATGAAGTGGAGAAAGTAAGTGCGGTAGGTGGCGGTCCAAAATATCTAGCTGCTCTCAGGTTACCAATGGCGCACCTCTTGAGAATGCGCCATTGGGAACCATGGTTACTAATGGTGCACCTGGTGTGTGGTGCGCCATTACTAGTTTTGAAAAAAGAATGTTAGTAGTGTCGCACTGTGGGTGTGGTGCGCCATTACTAGTTAAAACTAGTAATGGCGCACGATCCCAGGTGCGCCATTACTAGCTTTGAAAAAAAAGTTGTTAGTAGTGGCGCACCGAGGGTGTGGTGCGCCATTACTAGTTAAAACTAGTAATGGCGCACTATCCCCTGGTGCGCCATTACTAGTTTTGAAAAAAAAATTGTTATTAGTGGCACACCGTGGGTGTGGTGCACCATTAGTGATATGGCCACTAATGGCGTACATATATCTGGTGTGCCACTGCCATATAGTAGTGGCGCACCACATACGTGCACTAGTAGAAAAAGGGCCTACAGTCCCGGTTGTTGAGGGCCTTTAGTCCCGGTTCATGAACCGGGACTAAAGGGTCGGTACTAATGCCCTGACCCTTTAGTCCCGGTTCAATCCAGAACCGGGACAGATGGGCCTCCACGTGGCCTGTCCGCTGAGCCCAGGCAGGAGGGCCTTTGGTCCCGGTTGGTGGCACCAACCGGGACCAATGGGCATCCACGCGTCAGCATTTCTGTGGCTGGGGTTTTTGTTTTTTTTGAAAGGGGGGGGGGTTGGGGGTTTTGGGGGGTTAATTTAGGTGTTTCATATATTATGCTTGGTCGACGCTACGTACCATACATACGTATAGAGAGGACTAGCTAGACACGCTAGCTAGCTAGTAAGAAAACAGAAGATCGTCATGAACATATATGCATACAGAGAGAAGTGATATCGACCACCTCTCCTTCTCCGAGAGATTGGTCGAACAACAAGTTCTCGTATATCTATCCGACACTACCGGCTACATATATACAATAATTATCTTTTACAAATATATAATCTCCTAAAATACGGACGCGTGGTCCACATAGTATTCTCCGTCTTCAGCGATCACGTGGTCAAGAAAGAATGCCGCCAATTCCTCTTGAATTGCTCGCATGCGATCTGGTGCTAGGAGTTCATCCCGCATCCGAAACATCTAATTTTAAGAAGGGGGTCAATACATATATATATATGAATGAATGAAACTCAACACAAATGATGGTAATAAAATAAAATTGTGAATATTGTTATTCACTCACTTCATATTGTTTGTCGGAGTAGCCCCGCTCACAGGTCGTGTGGCGGATGGACTCGCAAATGTAGTATCCACAGAAATCATTCCCTTGTTCCTGCCACAACCACTTTACAAGAAATAGAGGTCAATCAAACTGATAATTAGCAAGCATGTTAAATGGTATTGGTGAAACTAGCGCTTGAATCACTAGGAGATGCCTGGAATATGCTACTATATAGTACTTACTTTCGGGTGCCTAAATTGCAGCTTCTTCGATAGTCCCAGAGCTTTTTTGGTGAGTTTTCTCCAAGCCCTGCCATACTAAGAAAACAATTACTTGATATCAGAAATGAACAAAGTTGCTGATATGGTGGATAATGATCGATTTAACTTACTTCTCGAGCATTTCAGTCATGTCCGCATACTCCTTGGGATCTTTTCGCTTGGATTCTAAGACAGTTACTACTCCCTTCTCAAGCTTAATCTCTAGGAGAATATAGTGGTAGCTGCGCACACATGCATAACTCATCAATATTACATTACTATAACCTGGACTAATAAGGAAACCGAATATGCCACAAGACAGTAACACTCACTTGAAGTTGTAAGGAAAGAGTATTATATCTTTGTGTTCATTTATTTCCAACGATCGTAGCAAGTTGGCCTCGGTTTCTTGGGCACGATATTGAACCTCAGTTGCATCTATGAGATACGTGTTAATGAACCCAATATCTCCCACTTGTCTTTTCTTCAATTTGGCGATCTTCAATCTGCATAATATAGTGAGGATAATTATAAATACATGCAAATGAAAGGGATGAGTTATATAGAGAGACTTACTGACGGAAGTAGTACTACTTACAGACAATAGGAGGTGACCGTTGCTTTATCGATGGCCAATTGATTGAAAAACTGATAGAACTCCTCAAATGGAATAGGCAACAGTTCAATTCCAAGGAGGTCATGCTCCTTTTTAACTCTCACATACAAAGTACTCCTCCCCTCAGACTCTTTGCAGGTTTTCATGTACCAATCATGCAATCTTCGCATCATCGTTGATAGAGAACTTTCATCTTTGACGAGAGGCTTCCCGTACTCCTATCTTTGTATCTGCACCTCCAAGATATCATAATGTACATCGTCGGGAAGGTAATCTGCAGGATTGCCATAACCGGGCACCATCCTCGGATCGACGATGTCGCTAGCAGGCACCTTGAGCGGGGGGCACGATTGCTTCGCTTGTTCGCCGAGCTGGGCAATTTGTTTCCCAGCTTGTCGTTCTTTCATCCTTTGATCACTTCTAGTACTTCCCGACCTCTCCGCTTCGGCAAATGCCTTTCCAATAATGCGATCATAGTTGACTTTCGGCGGAGACTTGGGTGGTTTTGTCAGGGCAGCCAGAGTGCGCTTCGCTTTCACCGGATCTACCTTCTCCTCCGGAGGTGGATGTCTCTTTGCTTTCAACCCTTGAAACCAGTCATCCACTTCGGTCTGCGCGATCTTCGCGTTTTCCTTCTCGCTCCTCTTGTACGGTAACTTCTCTGGAGTCTTCAGAGAAGGACCGAATCTGTATCTCCTCCCGCCTTTGGCTGTACTGCTAGACGCCGGCAGAGTAGATGGAGCGGATGTCTTCTTTCCTTGCTTACGAGGCGGAGGAGAAGGACTGCGACCCGCCGGAGCAGCCGGAGCGGCGGCGGGTCTCTTCCGCCCTTGCTGACGAGGCGGAGAAGGAGGAGGCTGGCTGCTCGGGCGCGCCGGCGCAGGCGGAGAAGGAGGCGGAGTGCCGCCACGCGCCGGAGAAGGAGCCGGCCGAGTGCCCTGATCGTCACTCGCCGGAGGAGGAGGTAGTGGAGGAGGCGGAGTGCCCTTACTCGCCGGAGGAGGAGGAGGAGGCGGAGACGTCCAGTTCGGAAGGTTGATGAGATCCTTCCGCCATAGGCATGGAGTCTTTAGAGCAGAACCCAGCCGATACTCCCCTTCACCGGTAGGGTGGTCAAGCCGGAGGTCCTCAAATCCCTCCGTTATTTCATCGACCATCACCTTAGCATATCCTTCTGGAATCGGCCGGCAGTGAAGAGTTGAGTCGGGTTTAGTAGGATAAACAGGGCCAACAGCCGCCTTGACCTTCAAATTGCTCCATTGCGCCATAAGGTGGCAATTTTCAGCATCCGTGATAGCATCCACGGGATAGCTGGCAGGAGCCGTCAAGGCATGCTCTGGCTGAAGCAGCTCGTTGGAAGCCACGCTGCTTCTCCGCTGAGATGGCGGGGTAGCTTCGGGGGAAGCTTCGGCAGGTCGTTTGCTGTGATCTGCTTCTCGTTCCTCTAGCCCCATTACCCTTTCGTGCAGCGCCTGCAGTTGGCTCTGCTCCAGTTTCTTCCTCCTCTCCTGGGTTTTGTAACCCCCTGCGTCCAGAAATCCAGCCTTCCACAAAACGGATCCTGGCGTGCCTCGTGTCCGTCCAGGGTGCTCAGGATTGCCGAGGGCCATTGTGAGCTCGTCCTTCTCCTTGTCTGGAACGAACGTCCCTTGCTGTGCTGCTTCGATATATTGCTGAAGCCTCTTGACTGGTATGTCCAATTGTTCGTCCGTCCAAATGCACTTCCCTTTTATAGGGTCCAAGGATCCACGGCCCCAAAGAACCAAGTCCGGCAACGTTCTGGCCAGTTCATTGTCTCTGGTTCGATCCCTTTATCAAGCAGATCATTCTCAGCCTTGGCCCACTTAGGCCGGGCTACGAGGTAGCCACCTGACCCCGTGCGATGGTGAAGCTTCTTCTTCTCAGCATTTCTCTTGTTTGTCGCCGACATCTTTTTACTCTTTTTTGATGTCTTGTGGGCCACAAATGCGGGCCAGTCATCTCTGATCTTCTCATATTTGCCAATGAATTCTGGTGTCTCATTTTTTTCGACATACCTATTGAGGTCTTTCTTCCAATTCCTGAATAGGTCTTCCATCTTCCTCAGAGCAAAAGACTTGATTAATGGCTCTATAACTGGCTTCTCCGGATCATCCTCCGGCGGTAGGGTGAAATTTGACTTTAGCTCAGTCCAAAGATTCTTTTTCTGCATCTCATGGACATAAGACACCTCAGGGTCTTTGTTCTTAGGCTTATACCATTGCTGGATGCTGATCGGGATCTTGTCCCTAACCAGAACCCTGCACTGAGCAACAAATGCCTTCTTTGTCCGGTAGGGTTCAATCGGTTGGCCGTCGCGCGCGATTTGTATGATCTCAAACTTTTCATCCGAGCTCAACTTTTTCTTCGGGCCTCGTCTCTTTACCGAAGTTGTGCTCGATCCGGAGGGCTAGAAAAAAGAACAAAGATGAGAGTTAATTAATATATGTACATACAAAAACAATGAATGCATCAATTAGCTAGTCAGCACAAGCTTAACTAATATATATACCTGGCCGGATTCGGTTTGGTGATCACCGGAGCCGTCCTCACGGTCTACTTCTTCACCCTCTCCTTCTTGCACTGGCATTGGGTCATCGGAGCCATGTAAATCATAGCCAGCTGCTTCTTCACCCTCTCCTTCCAGACCATCGTTGTCGTTGAGAAACATCAACGAGGAGACGGCATCACTTCCTTGTGCGATTATGTCCCTCAACAACGCCTCTTGTGCTTCGTCTCCGGGGGTGTCCATAGTTTCTACAAATATTTACAACATGGCAATTATTATTCAAACATGACAGATATGGATATATTAGTGGCAAACGTAGAACTAGCTAGCTAATCACAATAAGGAATCATATTAGTGGCCTCGACGCTGCTTCTCTAGGGTTTGGGGTGGCCTCGACAATGCTTCAAGGGTTAGGGGGTGGCCTCGAGAACGCTTCAAGCTAGGAGGGGGTAATATTGACCCCCCCATGTGTTGAAGCTATCGAGAGGGGGTCGGCGTTGAACACTACATCTATGTCCCACAAGTGACGTGGGCATCGACGCCCGCGGTAGGGTAGAGGGTCGTGGATCGCCGAGCGGTCGAGGGTCAAGGGGTCGAGGATCGCCGAGGGGTCGGGAGGTTGCCTAGTGTCAAAGGATTCAACAAAACCATGTCTTCATCATTAGGCGAAAGTAACAGGTGCATGATGGTACGAAGCTCTCCAAAGTTATTTTGGAACGGAGTCCCAGATACGATAATTCGCTTTTTGGTACAAAGTTCAGCAAGAACCTTCCGAATATCGTTATTTGGAAGGCCTTTGCTGAAATTCATACAAAAAGGCAAATTATCCTATCCGGGACTCCATTCCAGAATAACTTTGGAGGACTTCGTACCATCATGCCATGGTTAATTTAGGCTAATGATGAAGCCATGGATTTCTTCAATACTTTGACACTATAGGAACCCTCTCGACCCCTCGACGATCCTTGACCCCTTGAACCCTCGACGACCCTGGAACCCTCGACCCCTAGACGATCCTGGAACCCTCGATCCCTCGACCCTAGAACCCTTGACCCGGGATAATATCGACAACGCTCCAAGGGGGTAATACCGACAACGACGAGATACATACACGGGAGAAATTAATGTTATTGGGGAGGGGGTATATCGACCCCCCCCACGTATTGAAGTTATCGGGAGGGGGTATATGGACCCCCCCTCATGTTGAAGTTATCGGGAGGGGTATATCGATGATGACAAAGGAGAAGATCGAAGAAAAAAAAGAATAAACAAAGAGGAGAAGAAGAAAGGAATAGAGAAGATGAAGAAAAAATAGAATATTTTCTATTTTTTCTTCTTCTCCTCTATTTCTTTCCTCTTCTCCTCTTCTTTTTCTTCTTTTTTCCTCTTCTTATTTATTTCTCCTCTTCTTCCTCTCCTCTTCTTCTCCTTTCTTCCTCTTCTTATTTTCCTTTTTCCTCTCCTTCTTTTTCTTCTTCTTCCTTCTTTCTAGCTAGATATATAAAACTTTTCTAAAAATGTAACTTTTGCATATATAAAACTTTATTCTTCTTCTTCCTTTCTTCCTTCTCTTCCTTCATCCTAAATATATAAAACTTTTCTAAAAATGACACTAACCTAAAATTAATGTACTAAATCAGAGAACAATTGAAAACACCATGCATATTACAATTGAAAAAATACATACGTTCATACAAAAAAATATATAAAACAAGCATATATATATGAAAAAAAATGAAAAAGGAGGGCGCCGGCGGCCGGGCCAAGCTGCGGCGAGGATGGCGGGGTCGGGGCAGAGGCGCGGATGACGGCAAGGGCGGGCCGGGGCGGCGCACGTCGGGGCAGGGGCGCGGGCGACTGCGACGGTGGTTGGCCGGGGCAGAGCGCGTCGAGGCAGGGGCGGGAAGGGGCGGTGCGCGTCGGGGCAGGGGCGCGGGTGACGGCGAGGGCGCGGGCGACGGCAACGAAGGGCACGGGCGAGGCGACGACGACGGCGGGGGCGACGGGCGGCGTCAGGGCAGCCTGGCGGCGTCGATGTGCTCGGCGTCGTCGGGGGGAAACTGGCGAGGGAAATCTGAAATTTCCCAAGTGTTTTCTTATATAGCAAGGGCATTAGTCCCGGTTCGTGCCACGACCCGGGACTAATGCCCCCCTTTAGTCCCGGTTGGTGCCACCAACCGGGACCAAAGGCCAATTTTCAGCAGCCCAATGGGCGGGAACCGGCGGCCTTTGGTCCCGGTTGGTGGCACCAACCGGGACTAAAGGGGGGCATTAGTCCCGGGTCGTGGCACGAACCGGGACCAATGCACCCGTTTAGTCCCGGTTGGTGCCACCAACCGGGACCAAAGGCCTGTGCTGCCCCGAACCTAATATTTAGTCCCACCTCGCTAGTTGAGAGGGAGGCGCACCTGTTTATAAGGTGCGGTGCGCCTTCCCTCTCGAGCTCCTCTCTTAAGCAGGCTTTTGGCCTAACCCTGCAATATGTGCCTGTGGGCCTACTGGGCCTCCTGCGGGCCTGAATCCTGGCCCATGGTAGGGTTTCTAGTCGTATTCAGGCCATGGGGGCCCAGTAGGTGGCACTTTTTTCCAGTTTTTTGTTTTGTTTTCTGCATTATTTATTTTCTTTTGTTTTTTTCTTTATTTTTTAATTCTTTTTGCTTTTAGTTTTAGAAAAATTATAAACTTTCTGTTAGTGCCATTAGTTTTCAAATTTGAAAACACTTTTTTGTTTTCTTTGTTGCTTTATTCATTTTATTTTGTTTCTACTTACAACAAAATACTTATTGTTGCTATTTTTATTTTTTTTCCAGTTTTTTTGTTTTGTTTTCTACATTATTTATTTTCTTTTGTTTTTTGCTTTATTTTTTAATTCTTTTTGCTTTTAGTTTTAGAAAAATTATAAACTTTCTGTTAGTGCCATTAGTTTTCAAATTTGAAAACACTTTTTTTTTGTTTTCTTTGTTGCTTTATTCATTTTATTTTGTTTCTACTTACAATAAAATACTTATTGTTGCTATTTTTATTTTTTTCCAGTTTTTTTGTTTTGTTTTCTGCATTAATTATTTTCTTTTGGTTTTTTGCTTTATTTTTTAATTCTTTTTGCTTTTAGGTCAGCAAAATTATAAACTTTCTGTTTGTGCCATTAGTTTTCTTTGAAATTTGTGTGAATCAGAAGTTTGTGAGCTCAACAAGGCGTGTAGAGGGACGTGCTTATAAACCGGTGTGAGCGCCCTTCGGTTGGCGAGGTTTTCAAATTCATAGTTTTCAAATGAACTCTCAAAAAGTTGGCATAGCATGTGCATGTACAAAACGGACAATGGTATCATACTCGTCTGTTAGAAAGTTGGCATGGTATCATCATATATAATAGTTGCAGGAGAAAGTCTTCACTTTTTCTTCGCTTGTGTCGTTTGCTTATTGCGCCGTAACCATGGATAATCTTTATCGTTTATCAGGATGCTTGGGTCAGCCTTGACTTTGAAGGGGGGAATTTCATGAAACTTTTCATACTCTTCAGACATGTCTGTCTTGCCCTCCACTCCCAGGATGTCCCTTTTTCCTGAAAGAACTATGTGGCGCTTTTGCTCATTGTATGATGTATTCGCT
The DNA here is from genome assembly GCF_018294505.1 of Triticum aestivum. NCBI lineage: Eukaryota > Viridiplantae > Streptophyta > Magnoliopsida > Poales > Poaceae > Triticum > Triticum aestivum. The sequence goes on along the minus strand of NC_057804.1, from coordinate 630,188,600 downwards.
TCCTTATCTTTTCTTTTCCTCGGTCTGGTAGACATGTCCTTCACATAGATAACCTGTGCCACATCATTGGCTAGGACGAATGGTTCGTCAGTGTACCCAAGATTTTTCAGATCCATTATTGTCCCGTACTGTGGGTCTACCTGTACCCCGCCTCCTGACAGATTGACCCACTTGCACTTAAACAAAGGGACCTTAAAATCTACTTCGTAGTCAAGTTCCCAGATGTCTACTATGTAACCATAATATGTGTCATTTCCAATGTCGGTTGCTGCATCAAAGCGGACACCGCTGTTTTGGTTGGTGCTCTTTTCATCTTGGTCAATTGTGTAAAATGTATTCCCATTTATCTCGTATCCTTTCCAAATCATTACAGTCGAAGATGGTCCCCTGGACAACAAGTACAGCTCATCACAAACAGTGCTGTCACCTCTGAGACGTGTTTCCAACCAACTGCTGAAAGTCCTGATGTGTTCACATGTAATCCAGTCGTCGCACTGCTCCGGGTGTTTGGAGCGCAGACTGTTCTTGTGTTCATCGACATACGGGGTCACCAAGGTAGAGTTCTATAGAACTGTGTAGTGTGCTTGAGACCAAGAATATCCGTCCCTGCATATTATTGAGTCCCTTCCAAGCGTGCCTTTTCCAGTCAGTCTCCCCTTATACCGCGATTTAGGGAGACCTATCTTCTTAAGGCCGGGAATGAAGTCAACACAAAACCCGATGACATCCTCTGTTTGATGGCCCATGGAGATGCTTCCTTCTGGCCTAGCGCGGTTACGAACATATTTCTTTAGGACTCCCATGAACCTCTCAAAGGGGTACATATTGTGTAGAAATACGGGCCCCAGAATGACAATCTCGTCGACTAGATGAACTAGGACGTGCGTCATGATATTGAAGAAGGATGGTGGGAACACCAGCTTGAAACTGACAAGACATTGCACCACATCACTCCTTAGCGTTGGTACGATTTCTGGATCGATCACCTTCTGAGATATTGCATTGAGGAATGCACATAGCTTCACAATGGCTAATCGGACGTTTTCCGGTAGAAGCCCCCTCAATGCAACCGGAAGCAGTTGCATCATAATCACGTGGCAGTCATGAGACTTTAGGTTCTGGAACTTTTTCTCTGGCATATTTATTATTCCCTTTATATTCGACGAGAAGCCAGTCGGGACCTTCATAATGAGCAGGCATTGAAAGAATATTTCTTTCTCTTCTTTCGTAAGAGCGTAGCTGGCAGGACCTTCATACTGCTTCGGAGGCATGCCCTCTTTTTCGTGCAAGCGTTGCAGGTCCTCTCGTGCCTCCGGTGTATCTTTTGTCTTCCCATACACGCCCAAGAAGCCTAGCAGGTTCACGCAAAGGTTCTTCGTCACGTGCATCACGTTGATTGAATAGCGGACCTCTAGGTCTTTCCAGTAGGGTAGGTCCCAAAATATAGATTTCTTCTTCCACATGGGTGCGTGATTCTCAGCGTCATTCGGAACAGCTAGTCCGCCGGGACCCTTTCCAAAGTACGTGATCACCGGTACGCATGGCGGGCTTCTTCCGGTGATCTGCCTCGCCTTTGAAATGCTTGCCTTTCTTTCGACATTGATGGTTGGTCGGAAGAAATCGACGATGGCCCAGGTACACATTCTTCCTGCAGCTTCCCAAGTATATACTATCGGTGTCAAGTAAACAGTGCGTGCATGCGTGGTATCCCTTGTTTGTCTGTCCTGAAAGGTTACTGAGAGCGGGCCAATCGTTGATGGTCACGAACAGCAACGCCTTTAGGTCAAATTCCTCCTTTTTGTGCTCACCCCACGTACGTACACCGTTTCCTTTCCACAGCTGTAAAAGTTCTTCAACTAATGGCCTTAGGTACACATCAATGTCCTTGCCGGGTTGCTTAGGGCCTTGGATGAGAACTGGCATTATAATGAACTTCCGCTTCATGCACATCCAAGGAGGAAGGTTATACATACATAGAGTCACGGGCCAGGTGCTGTGATTGCTGCTCTACACCCCGAAAGGATTAATGCCATCCGCGCTTAAAGCAAACCATACGTTCCTTGGGTCCTTTGCAAACTCATCCAAGTACTTTCTCTCAATTTTTCCCCACTGCGACCCGTCAGCGGGTGCTCTCAACTTCCCGTCTTTCTTACGGTCCTCACTGTGCCATCGCATCAACTTGGCATGCTCTCCGTTTCTGAACAGACGTTTCAACCGTGTTATTATAGGAGCATACCACATCACCTTCGTAGGAACCCTCTTCCTGGGAGGCTCGCCATCAACATCACCAGGGTCATCTCGTCTGATCTTATACCGCAATGCACCGCATACTGGGCATGCGTTCAGATCCTTGTAGGCACCGCGGTAGAGGATGCAGTCATTAGGGCATGCATGTATCTTCTCCACCTCCAATCCTAGAGGGCATACGACCTTCTTTGCTGCGTATGTACTGTCGGGCAATTCGTTATCCTTTGGAAGCTTCTTCTTCATTATTTTCAGTAGCTTCTCAAATCCTTTATCAGGCACAACATTCTCTGCCTCCCACTGCAGCAATTCGAGTACGGTACCGAGCTTTGTGTTGCCATCTTCGCAATTGGGGTACAACCCATTTTTGTGATCCTCTAACATGCGATCGAACTTCAGCTTCTCCTTTTGACTTTCGCATTGTGTCCTTGCATCAACAATGACCCGGCGGAGATCATCATCATCGGGCACATCGTCTGGTTCCTCTTGATCTTCAGCAGCTTCGCCCGTTGCAGCACCATCATGCACATCGTCTGGTGCATCTTGATGTTCAGTAGCATCACCGTATTCAGGGGGCACATAGTTGTCATCGTACTCTTCTTCCTCGCCGTCTTCCATCATAACCCCTATTTCTCCGTGCCTTGTCCAAACATTATAGTGTGGCATGAAACCCTTGTAAAGCAGGTGGGTGTGAAGGATTTTCCGGTCAGAGTAAGACTTCGTATTCCCACATATAGGGCATGGACAACACATAAAACCATTCTGCTTGTTTGCCTCAGCCACTTCGAGAAAATCATGCACGCCCTTAATGTACTCGGAGGTGTGTCTTGAACCGTACATCCATTGCCGGTTCATCTGCGTGCATTATATATAATTAAGTGTGTCAAAAATCATTACAGAACATCATGAATAGATAATTAAGTGACCAAATTAATAGAAGTTCATCATCACATAAAAACCAAAGTACATACATAGTTCTCATCTAACAACATAAAGCTCTGCAGAGCATCTAAATTAATTAAACCATACATTGAAACTATGTAAAACATTTCAATGCGAAAACAAATGCGATCACAATCGCAACCAAGGTAACAACTGATCCAACGGCATAATGATACCAAGCCTCGGTATGAATGGCATATTTTCTAATCTTTCTCATCTTCAAGCGCATTGCATCCATCTTGATCTTGTGATCATCGACGACATCCGCAACATGCAACTCCAATATCATCTTCTCCTCCTCAAGTTTTTTTATTTTTTCCTTCAAGAAATTGTTTTCTTCTTCAACTAAATTTAACCTCTCGACAATAGGGTCGGTTGGAATTTCCGGTTCAACAACCTCCCAGATAAATAAAATCTATGTCACGTTGGTCGGCATAATTTTCATAAACAATAAATGAACCAATAGTTAAGAAAAGATAATATATACCACATCCGAATCATAGACAGGACGAGGGCCGATGGCGGTGGATACCAAAACCATCGCACTATATAAGATGCAATAATAAAAGTAAGAAAATAATACAAGTATCTATCTAAACAAACAAGTAATAATATTTTTCCTTTCAGAAAGAAGATAAGAACAAGAGGCTCACCACGGTGGTGCCGGCGATGAGATCGGCGCAGGTGATCGACGGCGATGAAGACGGGGACGTGGCGTGACGGACCGCTAAACCTAGATAAATATTGAGGAAAATGGAGCTTGGCGGTCGAGCTTGGAGAGGAGAAAACATAAGTAGTGTGGCTCAGGCATTCCATCGAACACCTTGTGTGCATAGGAGGTGAGCTAGAGCACCACCAAGCCCTCTCCCCCTCGGCTAGAAAAAACAGAGCAGTGTGCTCTACTCTTGCGCGAGGAGCTATATATAGGCAGCACCATTGGTCCCGGTTGGTGGCATGAACCGGGACTAAAGGTAACCCTTTGGTCCCGGTTCATGCCACCAACCGGGACGAATAGTGGTGGGCCAGGAGCCAGGACCATTGGTCCCGGTTCGTCCCACCAACCGGGACCAAAAGGTCTGGACGAACCGGGACCAATGGCCCACGTGGCCCGGCCGGCCCCCTGGGCTCACGAACCGGGGCAAATAGCTCCATTGGTCCCGATTCTGGATTGAACCGGGACTAATGGGCTGAACTGGCCTGGGCCATTGCCCCCTTTTCTACTAGTGGCGGTGCACCATTAATGTCCATATTAGCTATAGCCGTTTTTCTAGTAGTGTCACAATCATAAAAGATGTCCAAGATAGTACATTTGCATGTGAATCTTCTCTTCCCTCATTAATTCTTTCATGAATTGCATTATTTACCAATGCTTTGTTTATCAACTTTCAATAAATTTTACCACTTATACTTTTCCACATGTAATGTCATTACTTTCATAAGATTAGCATATGATCTTTTTTATTACTCCCTTATTTTGATTGAAACAAGAAAGCAAAGAAGCAAAAAAACTTAAACTAAAATTTATTATATAACTCTCACTCGATTACATAGATAGATAGATCACGAAACTAACTCTCAAAAATAGATCATACTAAACTTTTATTCGACTGAATCACAAAATAACTAAGGATCGAACTAGGATAGGTAAAGGTAATAAAAGTGATGGTGATACACTACCGGGGCATCTCCCCCAAGCTTGGCACAAGCCAAGGGTTATGTCCATACTCATGTTCTCAAGTCTCCTTCTTTGGTGATGATGATGATGGTGGTGGTGGTGGTGCATGCTTCTTCTCCAGCTTGCATCTGAGGCTAAAATTATCTTCCCTCAAATCATTTTTCTCTTGCTCGAGCTTTAATATCCTCTTGCATAATGCCGCCTTGCTTTCTTGCAGAAAACGGGAGGGGATAAATTGGATCTCAGATTCCTTTGCTCTGTTGGTGAGAGTTGACTTCTTGAACTCCACGTGCTTATCTCCAGGTTGAGGTAGTGGGACTTCATCTTCATCCGAGCTTGTATCCTCTTTTTCCCCTGGGTCATCATCTTCCTCTTCCTAGTCCAACCGTAATGATCGACATCTCCATATACTTTTGGGTTTGTGATGTAGTCAGCAACATAGCTCTCTTCATCTGAATCCTGAGACGACATATTTTCATATCTGCCGAAAAAACAGCACGAAACAAGAACATAGTATTTTGTGATTCGGTGGACAAATTGTTTGAGGGAGTATATAAAAAAATATCTTGTGAAACAAGCATACCCTAGGAAAACAGAGTCGGGAAGCTGCCCGAGGGGCCCACTACCCACCAGGGCATGCCTGGTGGAGCAAGTTCGCCCTGGTGCCTTGTGGGCTCCTGGGTTGCCTTCCCGGTTGTTTCTTCTTTTTTTTCTATTTTTCTAATATTCCAAAAACAGACTATGTTTGCCGTTTTATTAGAGTCCGTTTACTTACCGTATCACGTACCTCTTCCTTTTCAGGGTTCTGGAGTGTTCTGTAAGGTTTCTTTTATGTGCTCCTTCGGTGTCATGGTTTGGATAATGTTAGTTTCAGCATTAATGGGTGTACCTGAAATATAGTGTTCAATTCTTTATCTCTTGACAACCTTCCGATTAGTGACTTCGGCATTATTAATCTGGATAGCCAGAGAGATAAACTTCGTCGATGATATATGGCCCTTCCCATTTTGAAAGAAGTTTTCCTGAAAAAAATCTAAAACAAGAGTTGTATAATAGAACATATTCACCAACTCTGAATTCCTGCTTTTGGATTCTTTTGTCATGCCATCTTTTGACCTTTTCTTTGAATAGTTTGGCAATTTCATAAGCTTTGGCTCTCCATTCATCTAGTGAGCTAATATCAAATAACCTCTTTTCACCTGCAAGTTTGAAATCATAGTTTAGTTCTTTAATTTCCCAATATGCTTTATGTTCTAACCCAAGAGGCAAATGACAAGCTTTCCCATAAACCATTTTATATGGAGACATACCCATAGGATTTTTATAAGTTGTTCCATAGGCCCAAAGTGCATCTTCAAGTTTCTTAGACCAATTCTTTCGGGACCTATTGACAGTTTTTTGTAATATCAATTTTATTTCTCTATTGCTAAGTTCAACTTGACCATTAGATTGAGGATGATAGGGTGATGCAATTCTATGGTCGACATCATATTTAGCAAGCATTTTACAGAAAGCACCATAAATAAAATGTGAACCACCATTAGTCATTAAATAATTATGGACTCCAAACCTATGGAAAATAATTTCTTTGAGCATTATAATGGAGGTGTTATGATCAGCACTGCTAGTTGGGATAGCTTCTACCCACTTAGTGACATAATCAACAGCAACCAAAATGTGTGTATACCAATTAGAGAAAGGAAAAGGTCCCATATAATCAAAGCCCCAATCATCAAATGGTTCAATAACAAGTGAATAGTTCATAGAAATTTCCTGACGTCTACCAATATTACCAATTCTTTGACACTGATCACAAGATAAAACAAACGTACGAGCATCCTTGAAGAGAGTAGGCCAATAAAAACTAGACTGTAATACCTTGTGCGCAGTTCTATCTCACACATGATGCCCTCCATAGGCCTCAGAGTGACATTTCCGTAGGATTTTTTCATGTTCATGCTTAGGTATACAACGTCTAATAAAACCATCTACTCCTTCTTCATAAATATGTGGGTCATACCAAAAGTATTGTCTTAAATCATAGAAGATTTTTTTCTTTTGTTGGTATGTGAAACTAGGTGGTAAAAATTTAGAAACAATATAATTAGCATAGTCAGCATACCAGGGAGTATTATGAGAGGTGTTATTGACAACTAGCTATTCATCAGGGAGACTATCATCAATAGGTAGTGGGTCATCAAGAATATTTTCTAGCCTAAACAAGTTCTCAGCTCCTTTCCTATCAGTGATGTGTAAGTCAAATTCTTGTATCAAAAGAACCCACCTAATAAGTCTATGTTTAGAATCTTTCTTTTCCATAAGGTCTTTAATAGCAGCTTGATCAGTGTGAACAATTACTTTAGAGTCAACTATATAAGATCTGAATTTATCACAAGCAAACACAACTGCCAAAAATTATTTTATAGTAGTAGCATAATTTCTTTGGGCACTGTCTAGAGTTTTACTAGCATAGTGAATAACATTTAATTTCTTATCAACTCTTTGTTCTAGAACAACACCAACAGAATAATCACTAGCATAACACATAATTTCAAAAGGCAAGTTCCAATCATGTGGTTGAACAATAGGTGCATAAGTTAAGGCTTTCTTAAGTGTTTCAAAGGCTTCTACACAATCATCATCAAAAACAAATAGAACATCCTTTTGTAAAAGATTAGTAAAAGGCCTAGAAATTTTAGAGAGGTCTTTAATAAACCTCCTATAGAAACCAGCATGACCGAGGAAACTATATGAATACATTTAATGTCTTTAGGACATGGCATTTTCTCAATTGCATCAACTTTAGCTTTATCCACCTCAATACCTCACTCGGAAATTTTATGACCTAAGACAGTACCTTCAGTACCCATAAAGTGGCATGTCTCCCAATTCAAGACAAGATTTGTTTGGTCACATATCTGCAAAACTCAGTCAAGGTTTCTTAAGCAATCATCAAAAGAAGTTTCGCAAACAGAAATATCATCCATGAAAACCTCAACAATCTTTTCACAGAAGTCAGAGAATATAGCAGTCATACATCTTTGAAAGGTAGCAGGTGCATTGCATAAACCAAAAGGCATACGTCTATAAGCATAAGTTCCAAAAGGACAAGTAAAGATGGTTTTGTCTTGATCGGGTTATGATATAGGTATTTGAGAGAAACCAGAGTATTCATCCAGAAAACAAAAGTGTGTGTGCTTAGACAGACTTTCTAACATTTGATCAATAAAAGGCAAAGGGTAATGATCCTTTCTAGTAGCTTTATTTAATTTTCTAAAATCAGTTACCATTCTATAGCCAGTCGCTATTCTTTGTGGAATGAGTTCATTTTTATCATTAGGAACAACAGTGATACCTCCTTTCTTAGGGACACAATGAATGAGGCTTACCCATCTACTATTAGCTATGGGATAGATTATACCTGCTTCGAGAAGCTTTAGTATTTCATCTCTTACCGCTTCTTTCATTTTGGTATTTAGTCATCGTTGACGATAAAAAAGGGACTAATGCCCTTAAGATCGTCAAGAGTGTATCCAATAGAAGCACGGTGCTTCCTCACGATTTTTAATAATCTCTCTTCTTCATGTTCTGAAAGGTTAGCACTAATAATAAAAGGATATATCTTTTTCTCATCAAGATAAGCATACATCAAAGTGTCAGGTAATTGCTTTAATTCAAACACAGGATCACCTTTAGGATAAGGAGGATGTCCTAAAGTTTCAATAGGAAAATTGTGTTTAAGGAGAGGTTTTTGTTCAAGGAATATTTTGTCTATTTCTTTTCTTTCATGCAAGTGCATGTCATTTTCATGGTCAAGCAAATATTGTTCTAGTGGATCAGTTGGAGGTACGCAATAGAAACAAGGCCAATAATTTCATCCTTACTAGGTAATTCTTTATTATGAGGTTGTCTACGAAACTTGGAGAAATTAAACTCATGAGACACATCACCAAAACTAACACTGACAGTTTCTTTATCACAGTTTATCTTAACATTGACAGTGTTCAAGAAGGGTCTACCAAAAATTATGGGACAAAAGTCATCTTGACTCAAGTCTAAGGTATGGACTATGGTGAGACATATGCCCCCATTGCTAGACTTGAGTCCATACACATCCTACTTGCTTATGCCAATCACCACGATATCACTCCATATCAAATGGACATTAAAAGTGATTTTATTAATGGATAAATTGAGGAGGAGGTGTATGTTAAACAACTTCTCGGCTTTGTCAATCCTAAGAAACATAATCATGTCTACAAACTTCACAAAGCTCTTATGGTCTTAAACAAGCTCCTGGAGTATGGTATAAATGCTTGACCAAGTTTATTAATGAAAAAGGCTTTGAGATTGGCAAGATTGATTCTACACTTTTTACTAAAAGGGTTAATGGTGAATTATTTGTGTGCCAAATTTATGTGGATGATATCATATTTGGTTCTGCTAACCCCCATTTTAGTGAAAATTTTGGAAGGCTAATGTCGGAGAAGTTTGAGATGTCTATGATGAGTGAACTCAAATTTTTCCTTGGGTTGCACAAGAAAACTAAGGAAGGTACCTTTGTCTCTCAAACAAAGTATACTAAGGAGCTTTTCAAGAATTTCAACATGCAAGCTAGCAAAGGTATGAAAACACCCATGCGTACTAGTGGACATCTTGACTTGACTAAGGATGGCAAACCGGTTGACCAAAAGGTCTACCGCTCCATGATTGGTTCATTGTTATATCTATGTGTCTCCCGTCCCAATATTATGCTAAGTGTGTGCATGTGTGCATGATATCAAGCGGCCCCTAAAGAGTGCCATCTTAGGGCCGTGAAAAGGATAGTGAGATACTTAATTCATACCCCAAACTTTGGCATTTGGTATCCTAAGAGGTCCTCTTTTGATCTTCTTGGCTATCCCGATTCGGACTATACCGGTGAGAAGGTTGATAGAAAGTCCACTTCGGGTACTTGTCAATTTCTTGGTAGATCCCTTGTGTCTTGGTCCTCCAAGAAACAAAAGTCGGTATCCCTATCCAGTACCGAAGCGGAATACATTGCTGCCAGATCATGTTGTGCTCAATTACTTTGGATGACACAAACGCTTAAGGATTATGGGATACATGTGAAACATGTTCCACTTCATTGTGATAATGAAAGAGCTATTAAGATTGCTCACAATCCCATGCAACATTCTCGAACTAAGCATATTGAAGTTCTTCATCATTTCATTCGAGATCATGTTGCTAAAGGAGACATCAATCTTAAGCATGTTCGTACCGATAAGCAATTGGTAGATATATTCACCAAACTGCTTGATGAGAAAGTATTTTGCCGTTTGAGAGGTGAATTTAATATCATTTATGCCTCAAACTTGGAGTGGAAACTCAATTTGGATACATGCAAGGCATGAGCCTTCTTATGTCTAATCCTTGATATTTCTCTTATGATGATGATCATATGTATTGGATCTATACTAACACCCTTGCATGTTATCTAACCCTTGTAGGTACTTGGATGAACCCAAATCTATGAGATTGCAAGTCGCTCACATTTTGAGCAATCTCTACATCACCAAGTTCCTATCATATGGTTGTTGAATACAAGGAAGCATGAACACATTCATCATATCCTTTGACCATCTTTACATAAAAAAATATATTCTTCATGATTGTTAATTTGGATGCACAAATGCACTTCCTTGCAAGACTAACCCATGTAGGAAGATGAACTCAAACTACTAGTGGTGCTCCCAACTCTTGATGGAGAACATCAACCTTGAGCATCCAAAACAAGTTCGACTACATGATCAAGATCAACACCACAATCCAAGGTATGTCATTCCATCTTAGAGAAGCTTTGCTCCAAGTCATGACCTAAAGCAACTCAATAAGATGTGCTTACATAAAAATGCTTAAACGAAAAATGGTCACCCTATTTTGAGCTTAAACGATGAGTATGACCTACGATCAAGTGCTATCACTTGTCTCCTCGGTCAATATACTCTAACATAGGTGACTTTGTTGCCGACCCTTTCTAGATGAAGTTCTCTTTCTGCTCTTTATCTTTCTGCTCTTTATCAGTGTCTAATTCATTGCAAATTTTATATGGTTAATTCCTTGCAAATCCTTGTGAGATTTCATTTGCCAAGTGAGCTGAGTTGACAAAATCTTTACTCTGTGTTGAACTCGGTTCCTCCGATCCAATCCCATCAGCTTGACTGAAATACAAGGTCTCCTTGTAAATAGTTCATACGTACAACCAACATGGACTGACTCGGTCTCATCGATCGGGACCTTCTATGACTCTGTCATCTGGGCTTCACCGATGAAAAATGAATCGACGTCACCGATTTCAACTCTGAGAAAATGTTTTGCCATTTATTACTGCCTATTTTCTTCAGCTCCACTCAATGATTCTTCCCTCTATAAGCATCATAAAATACCTACTACTTTGTAGTGTCTCTCAAGGACCACACCTACTTGACTCATGTTCCAGAAGTGCCCTTATTGGAAATTGGTGTCAAAGGGGGGTGAGAGAGAGCACATCAAAGCTTATCATATGAGCACACCTAAGCTCTTCTATAGATGCTTGTTAACAAAGAGGAGAGAAGTCACATGTCTTTAAGAGGGGAAAGACATGTCAATATGTTTGATCTTAGCTATTGCTAAAATTCTTGTTCCTCTGATTTTGGTTGATATTACCCTATCTTGCTCTGATTTTATCTCACCCTACCTTCTCCCATTATCCAATATCAGATTCAGGGGGCGAAAGAGTCCATGTCCAAGGGGAGAAAATCATTTGAATTCATTGCACATCGTTAAATCTTTGGGGACATGTCTACATATAGATGAAGTACTCAGTACTCACCCATTACATGTCATCCCAATCTTGGTATTCTTGTGGTTCCTTAAGATGCTTTATTAGGAGTGTTCTTGTGTTATCTAACCATGTTTTCTCAACTCCACTCTTTCCAAAGTCAGCTCAAGACCGCAAGGTAAGTATATGCATCACACTCATGTGCATGATGATCTCTTGTTGGTGTACATATTGTTTGCAAGAGGGATTCATAAACATGGAGGTACATTTCAAAATCATATCATTTGCTCTGATGCATATAGCCAAGGTACACGTAACTCTCTGATTGCTCTGCGTGATTATGCATCCACATGTTAGTATATTCTATGTTCACATGATTGCATACATGTAGGGGCAGCTTATGCATGTTACATGTCTCTCCAAAGCTTTACTTGTTACTCTTCATATCATTTACCTAAAGCCTTGATGTATGTTGTCATCAATTGCCAAAAAGGGGGACATTGAAAGCACAAGTGCTCCCTGGGTGATTTTGGTAATAATGTCAACATATCTCTTGTTGGACTAATGTTTTTTTCTAGTGTATTTCAGACAAGTTCAAAAATAGTGTGGAAAGGATAAGAGGATCTGCAACCCCTTCAAGGTGTCAAGGACATGTATTGGCAAAAGCTCAAGACTCTTCATTTCTATTTTAGTGATCCAAGATCACATTGAGTCCATAGGAAAGCCAATACAATTAAAAGGGGATGAGGTGTTGCTTAATGGCTTGCTTGCTCAAATGCTTAGTGATATTCCTCCAAATCCCTCAACCACTTTCTCATTCCAAATATGTCAGAATCCTAAACTCCAACTCGGCCCTACCGATTCTTTCTACTCGACGCCACCGAGTTGATATTGTGCCACTGCCAGGAACCATAACAATTCGGTCACACTAATACGGATCTCGGTCTCACCGAGATGGCCTTGCAAACTCTCTGTTGCCTGTTGCAATTATTTTGGTCTCACCGAAATGCGCAATCGGTCCCATAGAGTTTGCTTGACCAACTCTCTGTTGCTCTATTGCTTCACTTCAGTCTCACCGAGTTGATGCAATCGGCGCCACTGAGATGAGGTTTTCCCTAAGCCCTAGCACATCGGTTCCACTGAGTTGTTCCAGTTGGTCCCATCGAGCTTCCTAACATTCACATTTCGAACTAAATCGGTCTCGTCGAGTTCATCTATTCGTTATGATTGAGTTAGGTTAAATGTGTGTAACAGTTGGATTTTGTGTGGAGGCTATATATACCCCACCCCACCTTCTCCATATGTGAGAGAGCCATCAGAATGTGCCTACACTTCCAACATACATTTTCTGGGAGAGAGCCACCTACTCATATGTTGAGATCAAGATATACCAATCCTACCACAAGAATCTTGATTTCTATCCTTCCCCAAGTTGCTTTCCACTCAAATCATCTTTCCACCATATCCAAATATGTGAGAGAGAGAGTTGAGTGTTGGGGAGACTATCATTTGAAGCACAAGAGCAAGGAGCTCATCATCAACACAACATCTATTACCTTTTGGACAATGATGTCTCATAGATTGGTTAGGTGTCACTTGGGAGCCTCCATCAAGTTGTGGAGTTGAACCAAGAATTTCGTAAGGGCAAGGAGATTGCCTACTTCATGAAGACCTACCCGAGTGAGGCAAGTCCTTCGTGGGCGATGGCCATGCTCGGATTGATAAGCTTGCTTCTTCGTGGACCCTTTGTGGGTGGAGCCCTCCGTGGACTCGCGCAACCGTTACCCTTCGTGGGTTGAAGTCTCCATAAACGTGGATGTACGATAGCACCACCTATCAGAACCACACCAAAAATCTTCGTGTCTTCATTGCGTTTGCACACTCCAATCCAATCCCTTTACTTTCTCGCAATTAGCATGCTTTACTCTTTCCACTGCATATACTCTTGTCGTGCTTGCTTGAAATGTATTGTGAATGCTTAAACTTGTGCTAAAACTCCACCTCAACTTGAAGAACTTAAAAACTGCTACTTTTAATTTTGAAGGGTCTAATCACCCCCCCCCCCTCTAGATCCCTCTTCTCGATCCTTTCAGCAGACTCTCCATCCACCTGATGAACTCACGGGCCATGTCAGCAGAGTGGGACCACTATCGAGGACGGGCGGCCACCCCATTCCCCCCTCGGCCACAAGGGCCACAACCTCCATGGCCACTTCCGCGAGTGGGGTTCTTCCCACGGCTGCTGGAGCCAGTGTGGACTGACAATGGAGGGCGCCCGCGCCCCCAGGAAAACACTGCGGGCGTAGCGGTGGACTTGCAGGGGCGGTTGCACCCCCTCTTAGGCGGTGGCAGCTCTGGTCCCTCTCGGGGTGCCTTGCCCTTCTCGGCGGCAATAAACCTCCTTACGGGCGCCATGGCTGCTGTGACCGGGGTTGGAGACGAATGGACAAGAATATGGAGATGGGGCGAAGGCCTTGCCCCTTCGCCCTCTTATAAGCGATCGGAGAAGGCCAACCAGCGCCCCTTCGCCTTCGGGTAATGATGGCCTCGCAGCGCGCGCACCAGGCTTTTTGTCAGCTTGGGCAGTTGCCGAGGTGACATGGGGAAGTGGGGTCATCTGCGTCTTGCCTTGAACCACGCGCCAAGGCCCACAAGCGGTTAGGACCCGCGTCGCTTCGCCCTCTCCTCTTTTCTTTCGCCACGAAGCCATGCCAAGCGCGCCATGGGCCCGGGGACTATTGTCGGGGTTCTGAGAACGGGGGTACCCAGACCCATCTGCCTACGGCCCCGGGCGTGGCTCCACCAACGGCCCGACGCGGCCCAGCAACAGGACTTCATGAGTAAGACCCTCGCGAGGGCCCCCGCCTCGCTAGGAGAATGACATCAAGGCCTCTTGGGGAGTTTCCTCCCGAGGAGAGAATATCACTAGGCAGGCGCCCCACCTCGTGAGGCGCACGGTGACGTGAGCCAAGACGACCAGGGCCAGAAGGGCACCAGCGGGCGCAGTCCAGGATAGTTTCCTCTTCTGTGCTAAGAAGGTTGGGATGTACGAGGGTTCCCAAGGAATCCCCAAAGGTTTTCATTATGGTGCAGAAAGACCAAGAGCACGGTCTCGGCAGGACAGAGGTTGTCGCCGAGCCCACCACTGCGTCACGACCAGAAGCTTTGCAGGCGAAGACCACCTTTAGTCAGGATAGGGTGTACTCCTGTCCCCCTTCAAGATTGGCCACTGTGGTATCCCTTCCCTCCTAAGCCATGAGGGAAGAGGACCAAGGCCACTATAAATATAGGTTAGTCTTCACCGTAGAAGGGGATGGGATCCTTCTGCCATTGAGCTCTCTTAAGGCAGCTCACCACTTGTACTAATTCATACTCATACTCCTCGTGAGGCAATCCACCACAAAGCCGGAGTAGGGTTTTACACCGTAAGGTGGCCCAAACTTGGCTAAATCATCGTGTCCACTTCTTCCCGCTCGCTCGAACTCGATGGAGCCAGGCCATGAGGTGGCGAGCAGCGAGTTCTAGCTTGGCAAGATCCTTCGCTCAAGCCCCGGAGTTTGAACCTTATTTGGGTTAGCGGAGCCCCAATTCCGACAGTCGCATTTCTAGTGGGGGTGACGAGGACAATCGGAAGAGAATGAATTGTATGGCATGGTGAAAGATGTGTTTACCAAAAGATCAAGGAGATATTGGTTTTTGAGATATACACTGCTTCAATCTGGCTTTGTTAGCCAAACAAGCGTGACGTCTGCTTGATAATCCTGATTCTCTATGTGCGAATATCTTGAGAGCTAAATATTTTCCGGGGGGGCTAAATATTTTCTGGGGTATCTACGGTTACACATGGTCGGTTTCCATCTAGGAATTTACATGTCGAAAATAATCATATATGCTTGTAGTGCACACCAAGTCTTCGGTTGTCCCATGTTGAAAGCCTTCAGAGTCCCTCCTCCTTAACGGGGCTGGTGGTCCGGCCCACACATTACTCCGGCTGAGCCAGGACCCCATAGTGCAGGACACCGTCAGTTGGGACATCCTCTAGCTAGTTTATCTCGGCCTCGAGGGGGTGTTCTTGGGCCCAACCATGTTTGACAGAGGGGTTCTGAGGAAATCATCGTCAAACTCAGGAAGTAGGCTTTTCCGCGGATAAAACCGCTTATTTCATGTGAACTATCCTTGTTCTTGCTCTAGATTGAGGACTTCGGTCCACTTATCCGTCAACATGTCCTGCTCCGCTAGAAGCTTTTGGGATTTTAGCTTCATGCTTCTGGTGGTTTTGAGCAGCTGTCAGCGAAAGGCCTGTAACTTAGGATCATCCCACAATTCTCAGGTATATCGAGCTCATCTAGTCCGAGCCTTAAATCTTCTACGAACTTTGGGTAATAGTTGACGTCCTTGGGGTCTTCATCGTCCATGTTGGGTGCGCTGTTGTTCATGGTACCATTATCAGCATTATAGTCTTCGTTTTGGTCATCGACGCCAACTGGAGTATCACTGTTATCGATGACATCACCATTATCAATGGCTTCATGGCTAACGTCGTCGTTGCATGCACCTTTATTGTGGCATCTTCGGCGTCGGCATTTGGGTGGCTCCTCCCCTCTCCACCTTATTATCATCCTTGGGAGTGTCTACCATGTAGACATCATGGGTTGAGGTGGACGCCCAGTTCCCGGTATAACTGGATGTTAGAGGTGACGATGTATATGATATGTCATCGATGTCCTCTTCCATATCGATGGCCTCCTCGGAGGCGTAGTCTAGCACATTGGTTAAATTCTCGATCATGACGACTAAGTGGGTGGTGTGTGGCTCAATAAATTCCACATTTTCGGACCTAAACTCGATCTGACGATAGGCCGAGGTTGACCTATTCGAGATCTTGAGGTTTTGAGTTTGGTCCAGCATGTTGCTGAAAGTACGAAGGTCGACTTCACTCATCTTTCAACGACAGGTGACGCGGAGCGGGACCTGTGCCTGGGTGATGCATAATGTCACCTTGGGGTTCCGATCAGGCAGGCTCAACGCCTGAACCGACGAGGAAGTTCTCGGATCCGAGCTCGAAGCTAGATCCGTGAGTGCAGCGATACCGAGGGCCTGCTCCAAGATCAAACCCGGGGAGTAGGCGATGATATTTTTGGGCCGAACTGACACCTAGCCTGGGGAGGTGAGCTTGTCGCGTGAATCTGCGACATTTTCCGGATTGCTGAGCTAGATGGCTTGGTCCAAGGGAGAATCCTCTATCTAGCCTAGATGGCCAGTCGTGTTGGCACGCAATATGATGTTGCCGAAGACAAAGAGCTCACCGGGGACGAAGATGTCCCTGTAGCCGGTGTCATCGTCGATCTGCAAATCTGCCATCGTGCTCATACAATCACCTGACGGGACCTACATGGGCCACCAATGTCGGTGCTAAAACCGCCAGATCTTGGGTAGGAGGTCCCAAGCATGATAATCAGAGCTAGATGATAACAGGGAGAGTAGGGACACGGTGTTTTACCCAGGTATGGGCCATCTTGATGAGGTAAAACCCTATGTCATGTTTCTTGTATTGATTATGATGAGGTACAAAGTACAGATTAATCTACCTCGAGATCGTATGAGTTTGCCTAAGCTCTAAACCTTGCGAATATGCATTGCCTCTAAGCATCTACAGACTAAACCCCCCGGCTTATATAGACACCGGGGGTAAATAGGGATTACAAATGGACAGTTACAATCGTAGAGATAAGCATGCCGGTTAAAATACGCTTGAAGTGAGCGCTAAGCCTTTAGAAAAATCTTCATCTTGATCGCATCGAGGGCCAAAGCCAGCAAGGCCACGTCATCAATCTTTAGAGGGTCCTCATCCTGGCCATCACCGACGGACCGACATGGCAAGCACTCTCTCATCAAGGGCACCAACAATTAGGCCTCCTTTGGTTCATGGGATAGAAATGTTATAGGAATAGAAAAATCATAGAAAGTGAGATGACATGCATCTCAATTCCTATAGAGAAAGAGATGTCATTTGATACATAGAATATGAATTTTTCCATTGAGTCTAAGTTAATGTTTTTTTCCTTCAAAATGTAAATGATAGATTCCTATCCTACATAGGAATAGGAATCCATTCCTATAAACCAAAGGGCTTCAAACGAACTTTTCCTTTGCAAATCCTATGCTATATCATTTCTATAAAATTCCTACAATCCAAAAGAGGCCCTAAGTGTTGCGATTGCAGTGGATTTCCACGAGAGCTTATTCATCGGAGTCTATCCATCAATACTGCAATACACCATATCCCGCTATCCTAGGATGCCAAGTTGCATGCACTGTTGCATGAACAGTGCCCTGTTTGAGCTGCATATGACAGGGATCCATACCGAGGACCCATACAATATTCACTATGATGTGACTGTACTAACAAGGGAGCGACGTGTCGCCTGCTTATTGTTCACGCCTCAATAAAATGCATGAACAGTGCCCCCGATTGATAGGGTCCCTCAAACTGAGTCACTAGACGAAAAACCATGCGGAGGTTCCATCCAGCATTAGGCCCTATTTGTTTGGGCTGCGGCTGAATGAGAAGCGGCTGGAGCTGGTAAAAGCTAAGAAGCGGGCTGGAGCTGGTAGAAGCTGAGAAGCCAAAAAAACCTGTTTGGTAACTTTTTTAGGATGGCTGGTCAGGCTGTAGCTGGTGCTGGAAGTCTAGAATGCCCCCGGATGCTGAAGATGTTATTTAAATACCGATTTATCAGGTTATGTTGTGTATTAGATCAAAAACATGCTTAGAGCCTATTTTTCCCCAAAATATTATGTTTTTCCTAGGTAACTATAACTAATAAATTCCATTGACATACGCATACATGCGCACATTCATTTTAATGAACAAATTACTAATAATCATGATCTTTTTTGAAGTGAAGAATGGGCATGTTAAAGATGGCTTTGTTGAAACTCCGGCATCAAAATACAGTCCAGCAAATGATTGAAAAAATTGAATCAATCACAACAACATATACATCAACTAAACAATCATACATAGGTAATCTTCAGTTAACAACATACAAGAATGGAGGACGGAGGCAATGCACACGCACGCCGGCCACCCACAGCACGTCAGTCAGTCTCAGGGTGGACACGGTCCGGGCCGGTCCGGTCCCGGTCCGAGCCGCCACTTGGACCGGCCGCCGGCGGTCCGGTCCGGACCGGACCGAGCTGTCCAACGAGCTCCTTTTCTGGGACCGGACCGTTTGGGGGCCAGCTCGGTCAAGCCCGAGAGGACCGAATGGACCGGCCCGTCACCTTGCCTGGCAGACTGTATTTTGCTGCGTATAGGTCATATTTAGCTGTTGTTTATGCAGTTGCAGGTAGCTGCCGATCGCACGATCCATCCCATGACCTGGTCTTGAGCGAAACTAGCTGAGCTACTGACTGTACGTGGACATATGCATGCTGCCGGTCCTATTATTCAGAGAAGGAGCAAAGTGTATGCTAGAACATGCAACAGACTAGTCATCAGTTTAGGCATCTGTTGATTTTGGAGAGTAAATAAAGCAAAAGTGCAACAACAAGTAGATAAGTTTAGCTACTGTTTAGGCATCACATAGTGACAAGCTTACGAATGGATGTAATATGATAAGTCATCACTCCTCACTACATTTTCAGGTAAGTTTGGACAGGAACAGCAGATATATCACATCCACAAACAATTCATTTGGACAGCAGGCACTAGACTAAATTTGGACAGTAAAAATAACTACATTCGGAAAGCATTTCCTTTGTTTTTTGGACATCAAAACAACTGATTTTGACAGCAAACATAGCACAAATCAGGTTAAGCAACACAAATACCACATCCACAAACATAATGTCTTATCATCATTGAACGACACGATTACAAACTTGTAATGACAATTTCAAGTCCATGTCAATTGGCAAGTTGAACATAACACAAATGAGAGGTTCATCTCCAAGCTAGTTGTGACATTTCACAGTTCATGACTTGTCTAGTTCGAACATAACCCAAATGCAAAAGTAGCCTTCCCATGAGAAAGATCACTTTGACATTCGTCTCCAAAATAGCAAGATCAAGATCAACATCCACATGATGAGTGTCTACAAGATAAGCAACATTCACATAAATAATGTTTGATATCGTATACCAAGTGAAACATGTAGGAAGAATTGTTACCAATTGTTGATCTCCTCCACGATGGGTAACTTGATGGTTTCAACATCATCCTCTTCATTCTCATCCCTCGGCTACAAGTGTGGAAGTTCGACAAATGCTCACATCACAACAAGACCAAAAAAGAAAGAAAGAAAAAGGTAAGGAAAAGATGGCAAACATACCACCAGATTCAAGTCAACGTGAGCACCCTTGATATAACTTGCACCACAAACTAATGCCTCCACCATAACCGGTTTTAATGAACTCCTGTAGTCATCTAATACACACAAGTACACAAACTAGTTTGAGGATGAGAACTTGACAAGTTTATATCCAAAGTTCATTAGTCTGCACCTTAGGTTTGCTCTTCTTCCTCGGAACTAGAGGAGGCAGCGCCGAATCTTGCCTAATTAGGTAATTCAAGCTCTTTTCCTTTGCCTTTGCCTTCCCATTCTCCTTACCAGCACCCTTCGGCTTCCCATTCTCCTTACCAGCACCCTTTCCCTTCTCATTCCCCTTCTCCTTCACCATTCTCTACAAAAAAAACAGCACATAATATCTACAGTCAGTACATCAACCATCAAGTGCAAATAATTCATCTTCTTCTTGTTGTAGCATAGAAAACCTTGTTCTGCACATACTGTCTACTCTCTAGAACTACATCTCCTGACCAAACGTGTTAAATCAGTTAGTACTAGTGCAAACAAACATATAGTCATCTAGCAATAGTGCATAATCAAGCATTTTTTCAGAAACTATTGTCACTTTTCAGTATAATCTCTTGACTAAAGTTTGCTATTGAAACACTACATCTACTGAAACTATTACATTAGTTCAGAAAATTCAGAAACTCTAGATACATTAGTTCAGAAAATTCAGAAACTGTTACATAAGTTCAGAAAATTCAGAAACTCTTACATAAGTTCAGAAAATTCAGAAAGTTTCTTGTTCAAACACTAGATCTCTAGATCACCTATCTAAGTTCAGCACTGAATCATCTCAGTTTGGCGGGGTTACAGGTCAGGTTACCTCTTCCTCTTCGTGGCGCTCGGCGAGGAACCAGGGAAGACGGGACCGATGGCGTGCTGGCCTTGCTGCGTCCCCGACGTACACGTGCTCCTCCAGCTCGTACTCGGACGCGATGGCGCCGTCGATGAAGGGGAGAGGCCGCGGGCGATGGCGCCGTCGATGAAGGGGAGAGGCCGCGGGCGATGGCGCCGTCGATGAAGGGGAGAGGCCGCGGGCGATGGCGCCGTCGATGAAGGGTTAGGGTTTGGGATTGGAGAGGAGGAGGCGCTGTGAGGAGAGGAGAGCGAGGGGAGGGGGGAGGGGGAATGGAACGAGGGGAGGGGGTTCGCTCGATGCCTCGATCTATCCAGCCAGATGGGCCTTGCTGCGCCAGCGGTCCGCTCGGTCGGCCCGGTTAAAGACCGGACCGGACCGAACTTTTTGCGGTCTGTATTTCTGGGCCCGGCCCGTCCTGTTTTTCTACCGAGCCTGGACCGTACGGTCCGGTCCTGAACGGGCCACGAGCGGGCCGCAAAGCTTGCTCGTGTCGTCCAGGCTGAAGTCAGTCACAGCACGTCGTCCACCAACAGATCCGGCTACGCAGAGGAGAAGGCAGGGGGAGAGGTCGTCGGATCCGGTGAGTGGCGCAGTCGTCCATGGCGGCGGCGCTCTGTCAGGGGGGCAGGGAGGAGGTCGGGGAGCTGGGAGGAGGCAGGGAGGAAGGGAAACGAGCTTCGTCTGGCTGGGAGCAAGCTCTGGCCGCCGGGGTGGCCGGAGATGGCAGCGCGGTGACTTGACCCAACCCTAGCCCTTGCATTTTCTTCTGTCTATCGGGCTGGATGGGGGGAAATGAGGTCGGGGGTGAGAGCCGAGGCCTGTTTCCGAAGGAGACCTGTTAATATATACCTGTGGCATTTTGACCGTAAATAGTTTGAACTTGGAGGGCATGCATTTGCGGGAGGGTAAGGCCTTGTACAATGGGAGGTGCTTAGAGAAATAAACAGGGATTTCCTTAAGCACCGGTGCTTATTTGTACAGGGTAGACGCTTAACTAACCGTCTCTCTTATAAAAATAGGCACCGGTGCTTCAGAAAAACCCGGTTTATTTTTATAAGCACCTCCCTAAGCATCTTCCATTGTACAAGGCCTAAAAAGCCGGTGGGGGTCGAGAGAAAGCTGGTCTAGAGGAGCTTTTACTTTGCAGTGCATTTCGGGAGGTGGCTTCTCTCAAGCCGGGCTGCACATTTTAGATGTTTGTTTAGGTTTGTGCTTTTAGGGGCCTAGAAGCTCCATAAGCCCAAGCTCAAGCCCAAACAAACAGGGCCTTAATCGTGCTGTGACCCAACTACGCAGGCAGCAACGTGTCGTCAAATAATTGTTCCGTTGTCAAATTTTCATGCCTGGACACACGCCTTCAATAGCAGTTCCGTTGTAAAATCTACAAACAACGCGCGGTGATTTTTCGCAGAGTTGGAAAAGGTGCCGTGGTCATTCTCAATGCATGGATTATTTATAGAATTTCAATTTCAAAGATGACATGTTTAGTTTTCTTTTCTTGTTTAGAATCTTGTGAGATCTATTTGAAATCCCAGTTATATTAAACATGGTGTGAAAGCATGTGGTAAAGAGTATGCACGTGATGTATATGTAGGGATTTCCATCTACCGAGGAGAGGGTGTATGAAGCGCTGCCATTAGACCAACATTTCTCCTCGACCGGCCACCACAGGTCTCGTGCTCTCTGCCAACTGCTATGGTGGTGGGAGGGTGGTGGGGCATGAATCTATGTGTCCGGCCGTGTCCCATAGGGTTTTCAAGTTCTTTGTTCGATGATGAAGTTGGCATAGCGGCGACGGGAATATGGCTCCTCGGCTTTCCTAATGTCGATGTACTTCCTCGGGCATTCAGTCCAATGAAGCTCGGCTCGATAAGATTTCATTGAAAAACTTGCGTTTTGTGTCCCCTCCTTTGTTGGGCTGGAATTGAGATTATCCTTTGGGCCTACTTCCTGCCAGCTTCTCCGGGATGATGGTATATCCAGATCGCAGTCACCGGAATCTTCTGGTCTAAATGAGATGGCAACGAGGCCTCCGACAACAAGTCGCGGAGATGGCGTTCATGGGCTTGTGGCTACTTTCTTCACTATTATTAGTGGCACAATGATAATTCATGCAATTTAAATGACAACCATTGTATATCGAAACTGGATAGTGGCATGGACCTAAATTTTCCAAAATGAAAAATACATCCAGAATTACATGAATAATTCAAATAAAAATATGGATGGGTACATGATGCAACACTCGTAACTAA
This sequence comes from Triticum aestivum, assembly GCF_018294505.1. Taxonomy (NCBI): domain Eukaryota; kingdom Viridiplantae; phylum Streptophyta; class Magnoliopsida; order Poales; family Poaceae; genus Triticum; species Triticum aestivum. The sequence continues at coordinate 630,165,463 of NC_057804.1, read as the reverse complement.
TTGAGGTTGAAAAACAATGATAATAATTAAGAAGATAATAGAATTCGGCATGTAAATTGGTGCAGGTTGCGAATTTCGAACCGGTTAACAGAAATACATGTGTGGATTTGACATGTGAACATTGCAACAGCTCCATTTTGCAAGCCGGCTCTCTTCCTTTTCTTTTAATCTTTGCACACGCATTTGTTGAAGCTAAAATTTTGAACAAGCATAGATGATTGCATCATCAATCTGTCCATATTTGTTTTGGATTTTCTATGCACTTTTGAATGTATTTATCTATTTTTGCGCAGGAAGACGGGAGCACCTTGATTGCTGGAGCACAAGTTATGTCTTACCGGACCCCAATAATTTGACTAGCCAAGAGCTTTTTTTATATGCAGAAAATGACCAGCCAAGATATCGAAAGGCCCAGGGCACGGGCATCGCATGGTACTGCTCCTTTGGAGGCTAGCTACTACTATGTACTAGTACATACGAGGATGGAAAAGTGCTTCCCTCGACCCTCAGCTACGACTGAGCAAGCCACGAAATGACGAATGAGAACCTAGCAGTACTGTGCCAACAGACGATATTGAAAGGCCAGATGCCAGAGTAGTACTAAATGTATTATAGTAGCTCCGGCCTTCCATAGGATTGCGCGCTGCCGCAAAATTTCGTGTTTTGACCCTTTTTGAAAAGTATTTCAGGATCTGACCCTGTTTGAATTTTTTTCGAGATTTGACCCTTTTGCCTACCGCCAGGGCCTCTGGCGGTAGGGTTAGATAGCCTACCGCCACGGCCCATGACGGTAGGAAACTTATCCACGTCAGCGCGCGGCTCAGGCTAGCTCCTGCCTTCCTCGCGCTGCTGCAGTGCTGCTACTGCTACAGAGCCGAGGAGGTACGCCGAACGTGTCGATCCCTCTCTGGCTGAGAGGAGCAACCAAAAGTGAATAAATATCTGCTCCTTTAATCAGAGCAGAGGAGGTGCGCGGCACGTGTCGAGCCCTTTCTGGCTGAGAGGAGCAACCAAAACTCCAAAAGTGCATAAGAGCATCTTTAGCCTATATCCTTAAAACAGCCCATCCATTGAAATAACCGTCGATACAGTGAACGTTTTCCCCTCACATCCAACACAGCCCTTACTCTATAATACTCTCCCACGATTATCAAGAGAGTAGTATTCTCCCACTTTGCCTGCCAAAGCTTTCAATAGTGGTTCAAAGCCATCAGGTAGATCATGAATTTGTAGCCATATCTTGAAGTTATACAGATCAATCAAGGAGGGTTTGGTATATCCATCATATAGAGCCATTATAATGCGAGAGTATTCCGCAACACGGCCACCCCGACCACTGTCATTGTCGCAAAGATCAAAGAGGAGGCCTGCCTTTGGTCGTTGGCTGGAGCGAGCCACCTGAGTATTCTTATGTCGCGAGAGTAGTCTCTCCTTTGTTTCTGCCGTTTTACGGCTTATGTCTAACCTTCTTCTTAATCAATGAAATGGCAAGTCTTTTGTCTTGTTTAAAAAAAAATATGGAGCCATTATCACAGGATTCCACCGGAAGGCCCAAGGTCCACCTTCCATTACCTTAACCCAATCACCTAGGCAGGAGAACTGCATCGTGTAGAGGTTATCACCGAGCAATCTGAACTTCACTTCCTGCGCAAGATCCCACGCGCTTCGCATATTCTTGTAGAACCAGAAGTCACCGAATTCCTTAGAGGTATGAACCCGTCCAATCGATAGCCAGCGAACTACAGCCGCCAGCATTGGGCACTCCTCCTCAAACACCATGTCATCGAGATCTGAATCCTCGATCCCAAGCTGCTGCATCAAATTCTCTAGGTCGTCGCCGGAAGCCAACGCAGAAGAGCTAGTCGCCATGAATCCGAAAGCTCAACCAAAGACCAAAGAAGACTGCACACTGGACCCCAGGCTTCGTTCCCCAAGGCTGGGCAGCACCACAAGCGCGCCCCGAGATCAGCCTGAACGGAATCGAGGGCAAGGGAAAGTAACGTAGTGTCAGCGGCGGCTCAACTCCGGGTCGCCACGGGGAGAGAAGATAACCCTAACGCGAGTGTTTTTTCCGCCCCGAACCGATCCGGTAAAATCGGCCTTCCGAGCGTGGGAGGAGATAAGCAATTCATCAGAACTCCTAGCGTAAAGGCTTGGGGCCCGCCTGCCAGAGTCGGATAGAAACCCAAGTTCGATACCGTTGAATTCGACGGGCAAAGCCCGCTCGGCGTTCGGCGGCGGCGGGGACTTCTCCTCGCGAGACGCGTAGCGGTGGCCCTGGACGATGCGAGGCGACTGGCGGCGGCGGCGGCATCTCGCCGGCGCAGGCAAGCCGGGGCGGCGGCCCCGGGCATGGTGGCGGCGCCGCTCTCTCCTCTCCTCCCTCCCTGTGGGTCATGAGGGGCGGTGCTGGGTCAGCCGTCGCGGATCTGGCGCCAGGAGGCTGGATCCGTCGGTGGGGCTGCCCAGGCGTGTGGCTCCAGCTGGTTGAGCTACGGTGGTGGCGGCGTGCTGCAGCTTCTGGATGGCGGCGCGGCGGCGCTGCGTAGGTGGTTGTGCTACGGCGGTCGTGAGGAGCGTCCGGGGCGCGGATCCGGGGGGGGCTGCCCCGGATCTGGTGCGTGGTTGTCAGCCTCGAGTTCGGCGGGCTGCGGGCGGCGCTGCGGCGCGTTGGCTACGACAGCGAGGAGGGAGGATGGCGACGCAGCGGTGCCGCTCTTGGCGGTGGGTGCGGGGCTGCCATGACGGCGCGTGGTGTCGTGGTGGTTTTGCTTGTCGTGTAAGAGGTGGTTGGCGGTGGTGATCGGTGTAGAGTGCTCGGCCGCCGCTGGTGGTGATTGGCTGTGGTGAACATGGGTTTGGTGAGCTCCGGGTGAAAGCCTAGCTAGACCTCGGTCGATGCTGGCGTCGACGACGTCCTAGGATGTCATTCCCTTGTTGGAAGCAGTGTCGTGGAGCCCCTTCACCTCCCTCGTCATCTCAGCCACGGGCTCTTCGGGTGAAAACCCAAACTTTGGCCTTGGCCGAAGTGGGCGTCGGCGGCGTTCCTCGTCGCTTCCCTCTTGGGGGCGACGCCTTTGGAGGTCCGGTCCTTCATCTGCTGGCGGTGGCTCTGTGGCTTTGCAACTTCGTCGTCGGCTAGGTGTGACACTCCAAAATTTTAATTTGGTTTTTATCAAAAACTTTGTGGTTTTTGAAAAGAGGCCATTTTTTTTTCAGAAAACCTTCCTCTTAAAAAAAACTTCCTTTGCTTTGGCAAGGATTTTTTTTTCAAACTTTGGTGTTTGACCTTTTGAAACTTCTTCTCTGTTGGTTCCCTCTCAATTTCATTTTTGGGAGTTTAATCTTTTTCTGTTAAAATGAAACTCTATGAAAAACTTGGGATTTTCATATCTTGAAAACCACCCATGACTTTGCATTTTTGCCCATGTGATAAAACCCCTCCAAAACCTCCCTTACTCCTTGTGATCAACCTAAGTTCTCTGTCCCAACTAATCCAAGCAAGTTTTGGATTTTATTCTAATTATTTTTCCTCTCAAATCAATTCTGAAAATTATTTGGAGCCTGAGTAATTTTCAAAGCAAGTACCCTATTGCATTTGAGTTTTGACCTCAAACCAACTCTCCTGGATAGTCCTTTGTACCCACAACCCAGAACCATCTTGATCCACTCCTCCTCTTTTCAAATTTTTCAAAATTCAGTCTCTGCAAGTTTGGACCAGATTTGCCAAATTTGGTGAAATTCATATCTACACTTCTCCAAAAATTCCACCAAAAATCATGCAGCCTACTGGAGCAATGAGTAGCCACTCCACCAAAAATCAGCTCAAGGAAAAATCACCAGAGGCCAAATTCATTCTGTCGAGCACCTTGCATGCACTGTTGCTGTTCAAAATTCAGAAAGTTCAGAAGATTCAGTCGTTTTCCCTTCGTCAGACTCAATCACGCGGCCACAGTGCGCTCTGGCGCGTTGCACGCAGCCTTTTCTCACTGGCCAGCACCCCGCACGCACGCTTGGCCGATTCCTGGCGTCGGTAGTGGCGAGCCTCGCCGACGTTGGAAGCTTCTGCGGTGGCTGCACCTTCCGTGGAGGCCAACAAGGGCCCGAGCCCTCTCGCCACGCCACCTGGCGCCGCCCAACACCCCCTAGCTCTCCGCGTGTCCCTGCCATGCCAGCGCACGCCCGTGGCACCATCGCCGTGGCCCGGCAAGCACGGAACGTGCTCCCTGCCGCCGACGGGCCGCGCCACCCCCGTTCCGTCGAGCTCGCCCATAGCACCAAATCCCAGCCCGTTTAGCACCTAAATGGAACCAGTGGACCTCAACGACGATGCCCAAGCCCCTAATCCCACTTCACATCCACAGCACCGCCGTAATCACTCGCCGGAGATCCTCGTTCACGGCAACTGCCTCGGGCCGCCTATAAAAAGGGCCCCCGAGCTCACCCTCGTGCACGCATCATCACCACTCCTCACCAACGCCCCGCCAGGCCACTAGGAGGTCCTCGAGGAGGTCTCCTCCCCCAACTCCGGCCGCCCCGATCCGCCTCGGCCTCCACCACAATTCGCTCCGGTGAGGCCATCCCCGGCGCCCAAATCCCGTCCGTTACCCTCTCTAGCTACCAAGAGCCTAACCCCCTCCTCAATTTGATCTCTGCAGCCCTCTCCGACGAGTCCCTCGACCACCCGAGCCGCCGTCCGCCGGAGCAAAGCTCGCCGTCGATGTGGAACTCGCCGGCGACCACCACCACCACCAACCGACGCGGAATGGCGCCCTGAGCACGGAGGTACCCTCCGATCCCCCTGCCTCGCCGTGGATCGCCGCCGGCGGCCACCGCGGCTCTCGGGCACCGACGAGCTTCGCCCCCCCCCCCTTTTTGAAAATTCAAACCTGACGAGTGGGACCCCACCGTCAGCCTCTCTGCCCTCTCTATTGGATCGTTTTCTGAAAGCGCCTTCGGGCAAAATGCGTTTTCCCTTTGGGCTGGCGTAGTTTCTGCCGAAGCGTTTCTGTTTTTATAAGCTAGCCCTTGGAAACTTTCTGTTTCATTACAGATGAGTCCCTAGGCAAAAACCTTTATAACTTTTAATCAGAAAAGTATTTTTGATTGATTCTTTTTCTGTTCTCTTTAAAATTTTGTCTAGTTTTTTATCAGATTTATTTGAAAAATATTTGGAATACTTTTTGTGCACTCCTTGGTATTTACGATAGCGCATATATTTTCTTTATACCGTAGATACCGAAGGAGGTGACGGAGCCGCGAACTTCACCGAGCTAGGCTCCGACTACTCTGAACCAGGCAAGCATGTTTGAACTTTTGATATGATGAGTGTCTTGGCATGTTTTGCATTTAGTTAGTTTCATGGCATGTTGAGGAGCATATCGATGAACGTTATTTTATGCAATATTGAGGTAAGTGAGTTCGATGATCCATAAGTGGATGGATGTGAGTATGAATGGCCATGTGTTGGCATGAGGATGGGTAAGATGGCAGTGTCGTAGCATGCCAGTCTTATGCCAGACTATGTGACTTCAGTGTCAAACCGTAACGGTCCAGTTCCTCTCATTTCCTTCCCTGTACTACCACATGTTTTCCGCAAGGAGTATGGTTTAGTAAGTTGCAAACCGCTTTTCTAGTACACACCAAAAGGAGAGGCTGTGATGATGGTTCCATGGCCCTGGATTAAAGCCAATCATCCAGTCAGGGGGCATGGGTGTTTCCGGTTGGGACCGAGAGGGGGGCACCCCTTAGAGCGCGCGTATATAAATTTGATCCCATGCTATTCAAGATTGTGATCTCCCCGTCTCAAAAATTTTCTTGGACGATGTCTAGGATGATTCCTAGCATCGAGAGGTAGGATGGGTGTGTACTGGTTAGCTGTGATTTCTTCCGAAATACCATAAACGGAACTAGTCCTTCGTGACTACGGAAATCCGTTGACCGTGGGAAAAAATTTGTACAAACTCTGCAGAGTCATATATTCCTCCAAATCATCTATTCCCTGTCCTAGATCGATATTATCTTATCCTAATCAAATGTCAGTTTTGATGACAGAGACTCCGGTCATTCGCATGAGTGCTAATTCCGGTTAAATGATTATTCCTGTGGATGAACTAACCCATTTATTCTCATGAATTAAATGTTTATTATGAGTATTATTTACTTGTGAATAAAAGCCCTTTCTGCGATGTCGCTCATACGTCCGACCGTGGCATTGTTGTATTTTACTTTCTTTTCAAGCCCTTTCTGCGATGTCACTCAGACGTCCGACTGTGGCATTGTTGTATTTTACTTTCTTTTCCAGCCCTTTCAGTGATGTCGCTCCGACGTCCGACTATGGCATTTTTTTTAAAGCCCTTTCTATGATGTCGCCCCGACGTCCGACTGTGGCATTTCTTTTAAAGCTCTTTCTATGATGTCGCCCTGACGTCCGACTGTGGCATTTCTTTTAAAAGCCCTTTCTGTAATGTCGCCCCGACATCCGACTGTGGTGTTTCTTTTAAAGCCCTTTATGTGGTGTCGCTAAGACGCCCGACTGTGGCGTCATTTCCTTATATTTATTTGTTCACCTTTCGAGGCGTCGCTTCAGACACCCGATCGGTAGTTATTTATGTTTTGTTGGGATTTCAGGCGGACTACCGCCGTTTCCCTTTTACTTACCTTGTTATGCTAATTTTTGAATGTACATTGGTGAATTAATCATGACGCATCCATGCATGCATTTGTTATATCTTACGTCCGAACTGTCTTGCGAGTACTTTCAAAGTACTCACTGGCTTGTTGATTTGGCCAGATGCTGACGAAGGCGATCTCATGGATGAAGAGTTTGATAGCGAGTCCGACACTTAGAGGAGTCCCAGTCAGTCTCGTGCGACCCTGGATTTGGTCACTGTTTTATATCCGCTTCCTCTACCAAATAAATTCATCGAGCCTCACCTCGACGCTCGACGAGATGACAGACTTAGAGTCTTGTATTTCTCTCCCCGCTGTGTTTCTCCACCACCGCCCTATCCTCGAGTCAGTAGTATGCCTCCACACCACTGTGTCATGTCCGCCATTATGTATAATTATTGGCGTGCTTGTAATAATTTGGTTGAGCAACCGTAGTTCGACCCTGTAATATATTTTATGCTACTGGCTTATTGTATCAAAAATCTGTCTACCAGTGAGGAGGATTTCTCTCATACTGGACTCAAAAGATTGGTTTCTCAATAAATGTTTTTATTGGAAAACCGGTCGTGACAAGCTTGGTACCAGAGCCAGGCTGACTGTAGGAAGCCACTAGGTGCGATCGCTAATTGATTATTAGCATGATAGAGCTAATTATATTTTTGCAATTGTAGTCATTTTCTGTCAGTCAGCATAAATTTATGATCTGACCATGCAGAATTTTGCCTACTTTTGTAGATGGTCGACAACAGCTGCGAGTCTCAGACCTTCGCCAACGTGCCCGATGGGTTCGTCAAGCTTCTTTCCTTCATCGTTCAGGTCGCGATGGGGCCATCTGTGCGCCCAGTCTTCACACTCTGCCAGCACCGAGTCAACGACAGTCTGACCATGCACCAGGCCGCGGTGCAGTTCAAGGGAGGGCGTGGTGAGTTACGCCGCTTCCGGTTCGTGGGAAGAGCCATGCCTACGGAGAGGCATGCTATGCAGATGGCAGCCCGCGAGGCGATAGGTCGTCTCAGGGATGTCCTCCCCGTGATGAAGACTCGTCGCTACCGCTATCTTCCATGCCATGTGCCATACACCTGTCACTACGCATACTCCTGCCCCAGAGGAGAATGAGACGAGGCTTTTGAAATGCTCATTGAGTATCTCCGGGCCCTGGAGGCAGCCTTCGACAACCTGGTGGACGACTTCGTAGCTACCCGCATGGACTCAGTTCATGGCCGTGCTGCCAACAGGAGGGAGCTCCTACCCATCGCACCGCCACTAACTTTGGTCTCGTCCTCAGCATCTTATACGCCTACTCGTCGCCTGCCTTCTACCGAAGAATTCAACCAAGTCATTGCACCCACTTCAGCGCGCACTGCACCACCCTTCGCGCCCACTCCTGTACGTGTTGCTCCGCCCCTGGCAACCGCTCCGTCCACTTGCGCAACACTACACGTATGGAGCCCATTAGCGAGGAGGAAGTCGAGTCCCCAACCTCGCTACGCCTCGCCCTCGGCAGGGCAAAGGAGGTCGTCAACATCTCTGCCTAAGTACGCCTAGCTGCCATGTAATGTACCGCTTTGTAAGATATGTACATAGGTTGTGAGAAGTAGCCTGTTTGCGCATCATGTAGGATCTGGAGAAGTGCACTAGCCTAAATAACATGTCAGGATTATGTATGCATATCCTGAGTGATGTATTGTATAATTACCGCCCGCGTGTAAGATATGTAATGAGCAGTCCTTCTCCGTGCGCAGGTCGATTTGTTTTTCTTAAGTAAGCTGGGCTATTTAGTTTTATTTGCCAGCTTTATGCATTTTTTGGAATTGTTTTTGTGACTCTTTCCGCTTTTCTTATGGATTTTTCAAAATATATCCCCAGAGTGAAAAATGTCTCGTCCTTGGACTCGCTCCATGCCAATTCCACCAGAGGAAAATTTTGATGCACAACCCAGCAACGAGTTCACTCAGGGACAGTCAAGCCAACAGGGCAGTGAATCGGCACTTTCACAAATGTGCCGCCTTTATGAGCAGAGTCAGCAACAACATCGGGAAATGATGAACCAAGTCATCAACATGGGAAATCACCATGGACAGTATCAGCAGCATTCCAAGTTATCTGAGCTACAGAAGACACGTCCTTAAACATTTTCTCACACTGACAAACCTCTTGAAGCCGAGGACTGGCTTCGAGATATGGAGAGAAAATTAATTATTGTAAAATGTTCAGACCCCGAGAAGGTATTGTATGCTCCGCACTATCTCACAGGAGCAGCCGCATCGTGGTGGGAGAATTTTCTGCACATGCATCCCAACGAAAATGACATAACCTGGGATGATTTCAAGGAAGGTTTTCGTGGTGCACACATTCCTAAGAGTATTATGAAAATCAAGAAGAGAGAGTTCGATGACCTCAAACAAAGGAACATGACAGTGTCAGATTACAACAGTCAATTTACTCTATTGTCCCGCTACGCCAATGAAGAGCGTATGACTGAAATCAAGAAGATGGAGAAATTCCTTGACGGTCTGGCGCCCGCGCTTAAATGCCAACTGGTCGTGCACACCTTTCCTGATTTTAAAACACTGGTGGACAAAGCCATTACTCTGGAAAATGAGAGACGCAGTCTGGAAGATATCCGCAAGCGAAAAAGGGACCAGACTAATCATGCTCGCAATCACCGAAGCAAGACAGATTTTCAAAAGGGTGGGACACACAAATCCTCATCCAATGTCTCACGCCCAATCAAGAATTTTCATGCAAGGGACAAGGAATTCACCTATCGCCCCGGCGTTACTTGTTACGCTTGTGGAGAAGAAGGGCACTATGCCAAACAGTGCCCCAAGCCAAGGAATTCAACCCCAAAGCCGAACAACGGCGGCAACAATTCCGCGCCCAAGCGAAACAATTTCAATCCCAACAATATCCACAGGAAGGGTCATCTGAACCACGTAACCAAAGAGGAGGCACAAAATGCTCCGGATATCGTACTCGGTACGTTTCCTGTCAACACAATACCTGCAATGGTTTTGTTTGATTCTGGAGCTTCTCACTCTTTCATTTCGAAAAATTTTGCTTTGCAAAATAATTTTTCGATGCTTCCTTTGGAGAAATCCATGATCATCAAGTCCCCTGGGATTCAGCAAGTTACTCAGAATTACTGTCAGAATGTGGTCATTGAGTTCGAAGGATTGGAGTTTCACGCAAATCTTATTGTGTTGGAAAATAAAGGACTGGATGTCATCCTAGGGATGGATTGGCTAACCACCAATAAGGGTTTTATCGACTGTTTCAACAGGACCGTAATTCTCACACACCACCAAGGGAATACAATAAGAGTATCAGCCAAGGAAGGAAAAATACCCCGGCAACCGAGATTAAATAAGGTGGACGTTTCTGAGCTAAACAAGGTTCCAGTAGTGTGTGAATTTCCAGATGTATTCCCTGAAGAACTACCAGGCATGCCACCAGACCGGGAAATAGAATTCCGCATTGAGTTAGCACCAGGAACCACCCCCATATACAAGAAACCATACAGAATGGCACCATTCGAGTTGATCGAGTTGAAGAAGAAAATAAAGGAATTACTGGAAAAAGGATACATTCGAGCCAGCTCCTCACCTTGGGGATCACCAATTTTATTTGCCAAAAAGAAGGATGGAACGCTGAGATTGTGCATTGACTATCGAGCACTTAACATGGTCACAGTCAAAAACAAATACCCGATGCCAAGGATAAACGATTTGTTTGATCAACTCGCTCAGGCCAAGGTATTCTCAAAAATTGACTTAAGGTCAGGATACCATCAATTGAAGGTACGAATGGAAGATATCCCCAAAACAGCCTTCACCTCCAGATATGGACTGTACGAGTTTACAGTGATGCCATTTGGATTAACTAACGCCCCAGCATATTTTGTTCACCTCATGAACAAAGTATTTATGAAGTTTATGGACAAGTTCATCGTGGTATTCATCGACGATATTCTGGTATACTCCAAGACACCAGAAGAGCACGCAGAACATCTCAGGATTGTGCTAGGAGAGCTAAGAAAACACCAATTGTATGCCAAGTTCAGCAAGTGTGAATTTTGGCTAAGACAAGTAGGCTTTCTAGGCCACGTACTGACCCAAGATGGTATCGCAGTGGACCCAGAGAAAGTCAAGGCCGTACTTGGCTGGAAGTCACCAGCCAGCGTAATGGACATACGGAGTTTCTTGGGAATGGCAGGATATTACCGCAGATTTATTGAAGGATTTTCTACCATAGCCAAGCCTATGACACAGTTACTCAAGAAAGATAAGAAGTTTGAATGCACAGAAGCCTGCGAGAAAAGTTTCCAAGAGCTAAAGCGGAAGTTAACGACAGCACCGGTATTAATTGTACCCGACATACACAAGAATTTTGAAGTATATTGTGACGCGTCCAGAAAGGGTCTTGGATGCGTGTTGATGCAGGAAGGCAAGGTTGTCGCCTACGCTTCAAGGCAACTTCGCAAGCATCAGGAAAATTATCCCACTCATGACTTAGAAATGGCAGCAGTTATTCATGCACTCAAGGAATGGAGGCATTTCTTACTTGGGAATCGATGTGAAATATATACGGATCACAAAAGTTTCAAATATATTTTCACACAGCCAGAACTAAACTTACGGCAACGACGTTGGTTGGAGTTGGTAAAGGATTATGATGTTGGTATCCATTACCATCCAGGGAAAGAAAATGTAGTGGCCGATGCCCTTAGTCGGAACCCCAGCTCCGACGAAAACTATCTGCACAGCTTGAGGCCCGAATTCCATCAAGAATTTGCCAAGCTCAACTTGATAATGGTAGCAAAAGGCACCATATCAAACTTGGAAATACAACCCAACCTTGTGGAGAAAATCAAAGAAGCTCAGCCGGGTCACACCAGCATCGAAGGCATCAAAAGAAAGTTGAGTATGGGCAAGGCCTCGGAATTCGTCATAGACAATGAAGGAATATTATGGTACGGAGAAAGGCTCTGCGTGCCAAACATAGAAGACCTTAAACAGCAAATTTTAGCTGAAGCACACACCACTCCATATTCAATTCACCCTGGAGGAACCAAAATGTATAAGGATATTCAGGAAAGATTTTGGTGGCACGGTATGAAGAGGGACATAGCCACCTTCATTGCATGTTGCGACTCATGTCAACGCATAAAAGCTGAGCATCGGAGACCAGCCGGACTACTGCAACCGAACAAAATACCTGAGTGGAAATGGGATGAAATAGGGATGGATTTTATTGTCGGACTACCTCGGTCACGACACGAGAATGATGCCATATGGGTCATCACCGATAGATTAACCAAAGTGGCACACTTTATTCCAATAAAGACGACCCACACCACTCAGAGGCTTGCCAGGATTTATCTCTCCCGTATAGTATGTCTGCATGGAGTCCCGAAGACTATAATATCCGACAGAGGCACTTAGTTCATCTAGAGATTTTGGGAGCATTTACAACAGGCCCTGGGAACCCAACTAGCCTTCAGTACCGCATACCACCCACAGACTGATGGACAGACTGAACGCGTAAACCAAATTTGAGAAGACATGCTGAGAGCATGTGTCCTCACATATGGAACCAGTTGGGAAGAAAGCCTGCCATACGCCGAGTTCGCGTATAACAATAGCTACCAGGCCAGCCTACAAATGGCACCATTTGAGGCTTTATACGGACGAAGATGTCGTACCCCGTTAAATTGGTCAGAGACCGGAGACAGCCACATCTTCGGACCAGACATGCTTAGAGAAGCCGAGGAAAAGGTCAAGCTAATCAGAGACCGACTTAAGACCGCTCAAAGTCGACAGAAGAGTTATTATGATCAGAAACATCGTAGGGTCAGCTTCGAACCCGGTGAGTTCGTATACCTGAGAGTATTCCCTATGAGAGGACTGCAACGGTTTAAGATTAAAGGAAAGTTAGCACCAAGATTCATTGGACCATTCTGCATAGTGGCACGAAGAGGCACTGTAGCCTACCAGCTAGACTTACCCGAAGACTTGTCCGACATTCATGACGTGTTCCACGTCTCTCAATTAAGGAAGTGCGTAAGCAACCCAGAGAAAGAAGTATCCCATGAAAACATTGACGTGCAGCCAGACCTCACTTATCGGGAACGTCCCGTAAGAATATTAGAGGAGTCTGAAAGGAGGACCCGACAGAAGACCATCAAGTTTTTCAAAGTCCAATGGAGCAATCACAACGACAGTTAAGCAACTTGGGAAAGCGAGGATTTTCTTCGGGCAGAGCATCCACACTTATTTAAGGATCAGCTGAAATCTCGGGGACGAGATTTTTCCTAAGGGGGTAGGTGTTGTGACACTCCAAAATTTTAATTTGGTTTTTATCAAAAACTTTGTGGTTTTTGAAAAGAGGCCATTTAATTTTTTTTCCAGAAAACCTTCCTCTTAAAAAAAACTTCCTTTGCTTTGGCAAGGATTTTATTTTTTTTCAAACTTTGGTGTTTGACCTTTTGAAACTTCTTCTCTGTTGGTTCCCTCTCAATTTCATTTTTGGGAGTTTAATCTTTTTCTGTTAAAATGAAACTCTATGAAAAACTTGGGATTTTCATATCTTGAAAACCACCAATGACTTTGCATTTTTGCCCATGTGATAAAACCCCTCCAAAACCTCCCCTACTCCTTGTGATCAACCTAAGTTCTCTGTCCCAACTAATCCAAGCAAGTTTTGGATTTTATTCTAATTATTTTTCCTCTCAAATCAATTCTGAAAATTATTTGGAGCCTGAGTAATTTTCAAAGCAAGTACCCTATTGCATTTGAGTTTTGACCTCAAACCAACTCTCCTGGATAGTCCTTTGTACCCACAACCCAGAACCATCTTGATCCACTCCTCCTCTTTTCAAATTTTTCAAAATTCAGTCTCTGCAAGTTTGGACCAGATTTGCCAAATTTGGTGAAATTCATATCTACACTTCTCCAAAAATTCCACCAAAAATCATGCAGCCTACTGGAGCAATGAGTAGCCACTCCAACAAAAATCAGCTCAAGGAAAAATCACCAGAGGCCAAATTCATTCTGTCGAGCACCTTGCATGCACTGTTGCTGTTCAAAATTCAGAAAGTTCAGAAGATTCAGTCGTTTTCCCTTCGTCAGACTCGATCACGCGGCCACAGTGCGCTCTGGCGCGTTGCACGCAGCCTTTTCGCACTGGCCAGCACCCCGCACGCACGCTTGGCCGATTCCCGGCGTCGGTAGCGGCGAGCCTCACCGGCGTTGGAAGCTTCTGCGGTGGCTGCACCTTCCGTGGCGGCCAACAAGGGCCCGAGCCCACTCGCCACGCCACCCGGCGCCGCCCAACACCCCCTAGCTCTCCGCGTGTCCCTGGCATGCCAGCGCACGCCCGTGGCACCGTCGCCGTGGCCCGGCAAGCACGGAACGTGCTCCCTGCCGCCGACGGGCCGCGCCACCCCCGTTCCGTCGAGCTCGCCCATAGCACCAAATCCCAGCCCGTTTAGCACCTAAATGGAACCAGTGGACCTCAACGACGATGCCCAAGCCCCTAATCCCACTGCACATCCACAGCACCGCCGTAATCACTCGCCGGAGATCCCCGTTCACGGCAACGGCCTCGGGCCGCCTATAAAAAGGGCCCCCGAGCTCACCCTCGTGCACGCATCATCACCACTCCTCACCAACGCCCCGCCAGGCCACTAGGAGGTCCTCGAGGAGGTCTCCTCCCCCAACTCCGGCCGCCCCGATCCGCCTCGGCCTCCACCACGATTCGCTCCGGTGAGGCCATCCCCGGCGCCCAAACCCCGTCCGTTACCCTCTCTAGCTACCAAGAGCCTAACCCCCTCCTCAATTTGATCTCTGCAGCCCTCTCCGACGAGTCCCTCGACCACCCAGCCGCCGTCCGCCGGAGCAAAGCTCGCCGTCGACGTGGTACTCGCCGGCGACCACCACCACCACCAACCGACGCGGAATGGCGCCCTGAGCACGGAGGTACCCTCCGATCCCCCTGCCTCGTCGTGGATCGCCGCCGGCGACCACCGCGGCTCTCGGGCACCGACGAGATTCGTCCCCCCCTTTTTGAAAATTCAAACCTGACGAGTGGGACCCCACCATCAGCCTCTCTGTCCTCTCTATTGGATCGTTTTCTGAAAGCGCCTTCGGGCAAAATGCGTTTTCCCTTTGGGCTGGCGTAGTTTCTGCCGAAGCGTTTCTGTTTTTATAAGCTAGCCCCTGGAAACTTTCTGTTTCATTACAGATGAGTCCCTAGGCAAAAACCTTTATAACTTTTAATCAGAAAAGTATTTTTGATTGATTCTTTTTCTGTTCTCTTTAAAATTTTGTCTAGTTTTTTATCAGATTTATTTCAAAAATATTTGGAATACTTTTTGTGCACTCCTTGGTATTTACGATAGCGCATATATTTTCTTTATACCGTAGATACCGAAGGAGGTGACGGAGCCGCGAACTTCACCGAGCTAGGCTCCGACTACTCTGAACCAGGCAAGCATGTTTGAACTTTTGATATGATGAGTGTCTTGGCATGTTTTGCATTTAGTTAGTTTCATGGCATGTTGAGGAGCATATCGATGAACGTTATTTTATGCAATATTGAGGTAAGTGAGTTCGATGATCCATAAGTGGATGGATGTGAGTATGAATGGCCATGTGTTGGCATGAGGATGGGTAAGATGGCAGTGTCGTAGCATGCCAGTCTTATGCCAGACTATGTGACTTCAATGTCAAACCGTAACGGTCCAGTTCCTCTCATTTCCTTCCCTGTACTACCACATGTTTTCCGCAAGGAGTATGATTTAGTAAGTTGCAAACCGCTTTTCTGGTACACACCAAAAGGAGAGGCCGTGATGATGGTTCCATGGCCCTGGATTAAAGCCAGTCATCCGGTCAGGGGGCATGGGTGTTTCCGGTTGGGACCGAGAGGGGGGCACCCCTTAGAGCGCGCGTATATAAATTTGATCCCATGCTATTCGAGATTGTGATCTCCCCGTCTCAAAAGTTTTTATTGGACGATGTCTAGGGTGATTCCTAGCATCGAGAGGTAGGATGGGTGTGTACCGGTTAGCTGTGTTTTCTTCCGAAATACCGTAAACGGAATTAGTCCTTCGTGACTACGGAAATCCGTTGGCTGTGGGAAAAATTTTGTACAAACTCTGCAGAATCATATATTCCTCCAAATCATCTATTCCCTGTCATAGATCGATATTATCTTATCCTAATCAAATGTCAGTTTTGATGACTGAGACTCCGGTGATTCGCATGAGTGCTAATTCCGGTTAAATGATTATTCCTGTGGATGGACTAACCCATTTATTCTCATGAATTAAATGTTTATTATGAGTATTATTTACTTGTGAATAAAAGCCCTTTCTGCGATGTCGCTCAGACGTCCGACTGTGACATTGTTGTATTTTACTTTCTTTTCAAGCCCTTTCTGCGATGTCGCTCAGACGTCCGACTGTGGCATTGTTGTATTTTACTTTCTTTTCAAGCCCTTTCTGTGATGTCACCCCGACGTCCGACTGTGGCATTTCTTTTAAAGCCCTTTCTGTGATGTCGCCCCGACGTCCGACTGTGGCATTTCTTTTAAAGCCCTTTCTGTGATGTCGCCCCGACGTCCGACTGTGGCATTTCTTTTAAAAGCCCTTTCTGTGATGTCGCCCCGACATCCGACTGTGGTATTTCTTTTAAAGCCCTTTATGTGGTGTCGCTAAGACGCCCGACTGTGGCGTCATTTCCTTATATTTATTTGTTCACCTTTCGAGGCGTCGCTTCAGACACCAGATCGGTAGTTATTTATGTTTTGTTGGGATTTCAGGCGGACTACCGCCGTTTCCCTTTTACTTACCTTGTTATGCTAATTTTTGAATGTACATTGGTGAATTAATTATGACGCATCCATGCATGCATTTGTTATATCTTACGTCCGAACTGTCTTGCGAGTACTTTCAAAGTACTCACTGGCTTGTTGATTTGGCCAGATGCTGACGAAGGCGATCTCATGGATGAAGAGTTTGATAGCGAGTCCGACACTTAGAGGAGTCCCAGTCAGTCTCGTGCGACCCTGGATTTGGTCACTGTTTTATATCCGCTTCCGCTACCAAATAAATTCATCGAGCCTCACCTCGACGCTCGATGAGATGACAGACTTAGAGTCTTGTATTTCTCTCCCCGCTGTGTTTCTCCACCACCGCCCTATCCTCGAGTCAGTAGTATGCCTCCACACCACTGTGTCATGTCCGCCATTATGTATAATTATTGGCGTGCTTGTAATAATTTGGTTGAGCAACCGTAGTTCGACCCTGTAATATATTTTATGCTACTGGCTTATTGTATCAAGAATCTGTCTACCAGTGAGGAGGATTTCTCTCATACTGGACTCAAAAGATTGGTTTCTCAATGAATGTTTTTATTGGAAAACCTGTCGTGACACTAGGCGTGTGCGCGGCCTCGGGGCCGGCGTGGAAGTCGGAGCGGCGGCTCCGGGTATCTCCTTCATGCGGTGGTTGGTTTTGGTCGTGAGGGCGACATGGTCATCGACTAGGTGGGTTTGCGGCCTCGGGGCCGGAGTGGATGCCGGTGGCGGCGGCGCCGGAGATCTCGTGTGCGTTGGGTGTGGCTTTGGCCTCTAGGGCGGCGAAGCCATCGACTAGGCTGGTGCGTGGCCTCGAGGCCGGTGTGGATGTCGGAGCGGCGGCTCCGGAGCCCAGTGTTCTGTTGTAGGGTGTCGTCTCTGGTCACTTGGATGACAGTGTCGTCGACTCGAGTGGTGCGCAGCCTCGGGGCTGGCATGTGCGTGTATCACAGATGTATCAGTTTTCTGCCAGTTTTCCTTATAAAGTGGTCAATTCTCTTCTTCTTAATGAAAAGGCAGAGCTCCTGCCGGTTGCTCGAAAAAAAATCGGCCTTCCGCTAAATATTTTTTTGGGATCTTGCAAAGTCCGGGCCGAGTCCACAATATCTACGGTTTCTCTCTTTTTTTTGTTGGTTCCTGTATCTCTCCCGCTCCTTGGCCAGAAGGAAGTTTCAGCTCGTGCACCCTCTCCCTCTCCTCCCGCTGCCGCCGCCGTATCTCCCCATCGTCTCTTGCTGCCCCTCGCTACCCGTGCCATCTAGGAGCTCCCCTGCCCCCGCGCATCTTCTCTACCAATTTTGGAGGCTGAGGGTGCTCATTTTTTCCCGCGAGTGAGCGGCCGCCGCCGGTGTAGCTACCATCGTAGTAACTAGAATTTCGAACCGGTTAACAGAAATACATGTGTGGACTTGACATGTGAACATTGCAACACCCCCATCTTGCAAGCCGGCTCTCTTCCTTTTCTTTTAATCTTTGCACAAGCATTTGTTGAAGCTAAAATTTTGAACAAGCATAGATGATTGCATCATCGATCTGTCCACATTTGTTTTGGATTTTCTATGCACTTTTGAATGTATTTATCTATTTTTGCGCAGGAAGACGGGAGCACCTTGATTGCTGGAGCACAAGTTATGTCTTACCGGACCCCAATAATTTGACTAGCCAAGAGCTTTTTTTATATGCAGAAAATGACCAGCCAAGATATCGAAAGGCCCAGGGCACGGGGATCGCATGGTACTGCTCCTTTGGAGGCTAGCTACTGGAGTACTATGTACTACTAGTACATACGAGGATGGAAAAGTGCTTCCCTCGACCCTCAGCTACGGCTGAGCAAGCCAGGAAATGACGAATGAGAACCTAGCAGTACTGTGCCAACAGACGATATTGAAAGGCCAGGGCACAAGACATCGTAGTAAATGTATTATAGCTCCTGCCTTCCTCGCGCTGCTGCAGTGCTGCTACTGCTACAGAGCCGAGGAGGTGCCGAACGTGTCGATCCCTCTCTGGCTGAGAGGAGCAACCAAAAGTGAATAAATATCTGCTCCTTTAATCAGAGCAGAGGAGGTGCGCGGCACGTGTCGAGCCCTTTCTGGCCGAGAGGAGCAACCAAAACTCCAAAAGTGCATAAGAGCATCTTCAGCCTATGTCTTTAAAACAGCCCATCCGTTGAAATAACCGTCGATACAGTGAACGTTGATGTTTTTTCCGCCCGGAACTGATCCGATAAAATCGGCCTTCCTCTAAATATTTTTTCCGGATCTTGCAAAGTCCGGGCCGAGTCCGCCATATACGTTTCCTCTTTCTTTCTTTTTTGTCGGTTCCCGTATCTCTCCCGTTACTTGGCCTGAAGGAAGTTTCAGCTCGCGCACCCTCTCCCTCCCCTCCCGCCTCCGCCGCCGCATCTCCCCACCGTCTGTTGCTGCCCCCGGCTACCCGTGCCATCTAGGAGCTTCCCTGCCCCCGCGCATCTTCTCCGCCAATTTTGGAGGTTGAGGGTGCTCGTTTTTCCCCGCGAGCGAGCGGCCGCCGTCGGTGTCATGGATCTGCCCCCGAGCTTGGCGCACGACCTGGTAGTGGATCCCGTTGGTTTTGACGCCGGTGAGCCTTGGAATCGCGCGAGGGACGGACGCGCGCGCCGGTGCCACTGCTTTGGGGCCGTGGTGAAGAAGGGGTTTGGCCGATTTGCTGCAGTAGACGTGTGAGAAGAAAGGGGTTGCTCACTTGATTCCGGCTGGCGGAGTTGCATCCGGGGAAGGTAAGTTCAATGCAATTTGTTGATTCAATTTCGACTGGCGAGATTTAGGAAAAATCGTAGGCGTGCATTTTTTTAGATGGATGCTTGGAGTTCTTCATCATCCTCTTCATCAGATGATTGTGACATAGAAGAGATGATTGATGTGTACAACCTAGTGTTGTTTCATCTAATGGGCAAATTTGAAAAGGGCCCGAAGAGAAATCGTTGCGGATCCACGGTTGACCAGCTTTGCATTTTGTGCAACCGAGCTCTTGGCGACAAGATGCTCATGAAGGACTACTTCGCCGAGGTATCAACATATCCGTCTCACCTTTTCTATAGGTGACATCAAATGCTTAGGTCTCTTTTTGTTCGCATCGTTGAAGCTTGCGAGCAAAATTGTCGTTTTTTAACTCGCTGGAGGAATGCCGCCGGTTTGCTTGGGTTTAGTGCATATCAAAAAATATCGACGATGATGAGAGTGATTGCATATGGCGTTCCCGCCAATTATACCGATGAATATCTTCGCATTGGAGAAGGTACCACCATCAAATCTGTGCGGGTGTTTGCGAAGACAATGATCCAGGTTTTTGGCACGGAGTATCTTCAGTCTCCAAATGAGGAGGACACCAAGAAGTTGATGTCGATGAACGAAGAAAGGGGATGGCTGGGCATGCTTGAGAGTATTGCTTGCATGCATTGGAGGTGGAAGAATTGCCTGGTGACTGGGCAGGGCAATACAACGACCACAAGTGTAAACCTACCATTGTGCTTGAAGCCGTGGCTTCACGCGATTTATGGATTTGGGCATTGCTTCTTTGATTTGTCGGGGTTTCTCAATGATACCAATGTCTTGGCAGCGATCTCGTCTTTTTGCTTAGCTAGCTAGTGGGAAAGCATGGGCTTGCAACTATATCTTTAATGGCCATGACTATACCATGGGGTACTATCTTGCCGACAATATTTATTTTCATGGTCAACATTTGTGAAGACAATTAGTGAACCCAAAACCATGAAGTACCTTTTTTTGCCGAAGCACAAGAAGCACGCCGAAAGGATATTGGAGGGCATTTGATGTGTTGCAAGCTCGGTTTGCCATTGTTCGAGGTCTTGCTCGTTTATGGGATAACAAATCCCTCAGAAACATCATGACTGCATGTGTAATTTTAGACAACATGATCATTGATGATGAGAGGGATTTGAACTTAGAGTTTTTTTATGATAATGTTGGTAGCCATGTGAAGCCTACCAGGGACGGAAATGAGATAATGCATTTCTTGACACCTACCGGAAGATTGAGAACAATGCTTCACACTACCAGCTTCGTGATTATATTGTTGAGCATCAGTGGCAACTCTATGGGAGATAGACTCCCATTTAAAATTAATAAATATCAAATGTATTTGTGTGTGATTTGAACAATTTGTTGTTGTAATAATTATTCAAATTTGAACTTCCTTTCCTTGAGCGCGGCCTTCCTCTCTTCGATCATGGTCCTCCTCTCTTCGAGCTTGTGCTTCTTGTCCATCGCCTCCATCAACAATTTGAACCTCTCTGCCTTTTTCTCCTCCTTGAGGTCCGAGCGCTTCACGCATGCCTCCTCCTTCTTTGCCAAGATGTCATCGAACCTCTCCATCAACTCGATCGCCGCACCTTCTCGCTTCGCCCTCTCTTCCTCCCACTTCTTCCCCCGTAAAAATCTTCTAATCTTCTTCCGCGATTCTTGGGTTGGGTCAGTAGGGTCACCAATTTATTTCTTGGTGGCTTGGGCGGCAGTCTTAGCTATGAAAAGGTTCCACTTAGGTTGCCCATTCAACTTCAACAAACAATGCATGATGATGAAGTTCTTCTCCAACTTCTTGTACACCAGACAATCACGAGAGGGCTACAAGGTGAAGCATTGTCAACAATGCATATCCGGCTAGTGAGCAACAAAACTAAGCACATCTGGCTAGTGATCAATTTACTTGCTCGGTGATTTGTGCACCGCTTGGCCGCCATGCGATGAGATGCTTCAAGTGCCCGCAATACTTGGATTTGACCTCTTGGATGGTGTACCATCGATGATTGAGGGACTCTGATTCACAGTTGCAGATGATCGCGTCGGAGTATGGGGCGAAATGCTTGTGTTCGTGGAACCAAATGTGAATGTTGTTCCAAAATGTTTGCCCTTTTGATCCGTGCCATGGATCGGATCGAGGCTAGTGGCCAACCATGCATAGCACAATAGCTTGTCCTCCTGCATGTTGAAGCTTTCTCCTCAACACTTTTTCTTTGGATCGCCAGCTGTATCATCTGGATCATCGTCTTCGCTGTCCTCCTCCTCTTCCCCCTCCCACTGTTGCTATCCAGCGGCCCGATGCTGCTCTTGTTGTGTTCCCATGCCAGTCTGGGTGTACGACCATTGTGTGCCCGTCTAGGTGTAGGACTGTTGTTGTTGGTAGTTTTCGGAGTGTGTGGGATTCGAGTCCTCCACCTGCCCATCCTCATAGCCACACCATCCTCCTTCATCTCCACCATGGACGATATCGAGCATCTCCCTCTTCGGATCATCGTATGATGGATCCCCTGCTGTATGCATTGCAGCGAACAGCGTGTGGGCACCCATCTGCTCCACGTCCGCCGTCCGCGCATGAATGAGCCGCGACAAGAATACTCAGAATACTTGGGGAAGAGCGGTTCCGCGTTTACGTCGACGATGTAAGGTACCGTCTCGGCGGGGGTTCCGAGCTTCTTTGCGGCGGAGAAGTACAGAGGCTTGTAATTCTCCGACCATGACACCATCTATACTATGGGCCCACCTATCTGGGACCGCATCCTCAACTGCAACATCCGCCATGTTCCCCATGACCACCACGACTGATGCCACAACCATGCCCATCGGTGGCCATCCGCTTCTTGAGGTTTTCCTCCTTTGTGGCCTTCGCTTTCACACTACGAGTTTGCCGCATAGCCGAGCTGATCTTCCGGGCGAGTGTGATGCTCGGATCCTCTGGCACCTCCATCTCTGAAATGTTCTCCTCCGGTTCCATGAGTCGACGGCGTAAGGAAGGAGAGGTTGGAGAAAAGGGTGGGAATTGGTTGGAGA